>NC_079219.1:9525625-9593263 GCF_029633865.1 Lampris incognitus | reverse complement strand
AGAACTGGGTTCTATTACAGACACTCGCGCTCTAGGAAGGAAGAAAAACTAAAAACTTACAACAAGACAGTAGAAACCAATAGATCTGGTAAGATCATCACAGTCAATGGCAGTATTTTATTGTTACAAAATAAAAGCACATAACGCTCCAGCACAAACACTCTGCACTGGCTAAAAAGAATAAACATCACTGGTTTGGGACGTGCCATGATGACGACTTCCTCTGGTGCTGACAGGCTGTCAGCTAATTTCTGTTGAAGGGAGCAGCAACTCTCAAAATGGCAAGTCGACTTAAATACTTTGTTTTATGTTTTAGGGGTAGATTTCTGATCACATATGCTCCTTTTAAGCAACTCACTCTTCCACGTTCATTCGTTCATTCGTTCATTCGTTCATTCATTCATTCATTCATTCATTCACTCATCCATTCATGCATCCATTCGTCCATTCATGCATTCATTCGTCCATTCATGCATTCGTTCGTTGATTAATTCATTCACTCGTCCATTCATGCATTCATTCGTTCATTCATGCATTCATTCGTTCGATCACTTCATCTGCCTCCTACAGTATTACGGCCGCTGTTTGTCCCATCACCTCCGGCCCAGCCACCTCATGTCCGACATGGGGAGGAGGAAGGGGAACTCCTCTCACCAAAATGGCCCTCTTAGCCCAGGAAGACAGCTGCAGCACGGGGGGCTCCTCTCCCAGAGCCAGGCTGGCCACTGAGGGGCGAACTACCACCTGAGGCAAGGCAGTACCAAGGAGGAGCACTGCAAGAAGAGGGCAACATAGGGAGGAGGAAGGTGCTCCTCTCCCACCAGCTGCAACCATCGCGATAGGTGCGCTCATATTACATTGACTGTGAGGTCGTTTCCCAATTTACTCATTTATTTGCCATTTCAGTCTTTATTGTGTAGCCTATCGTGGGCAATAATTCGCAATTAAAATTGGTAATTATAAGATGTAGACTAAACGTATTACTTTCCAGTGATTGTTGGCTGCAGACATAAACAAATTTGCTATCGGGGTCCCATTCGGGGTACTCCCTCCGAATAGTCAGAAGCTCTAAAATCCGTCTTTTGCCCTCCCTTTCCCTCCTTGGTTGCAAGGAGAGACGAACGCGTGTTTGTGTTGTATTGTTGGTGGTGCAGGACGTATCACAGCAACTTCTAGGCATGTTGAAAGCCTCTCCTGTTTGCCGCCAGCCACCTTTTTGTGTGCGTTCTGTTTCCACCCAAAAGGGGGCGTTACCGCTAAAAAACTACTTCAAGCATACGTCACGTTGCTCTGGAAACGCGAGGAGGGCCAATCGCAGCGCCTCCTTCTAAGCCGGAAGATGTGTTGTTTACATTTTCCAAGATGGCGGCGGGAATGTACTTGGAGCATTATTTAGACAGTGAGAGATTTATATGTTTACCATTTCGCTGTTGAATGAAGCGCACATAAAGCGCGACAACCCGTTTTTCTGTTGAATATTTTGGTTTGTAAATAATCTGCGTTGTGAGCGGAGTAAAGTTTGGATCTAATAAACGCTAAAAACGGGTTTCGGGCGCAGTCTATGTGCTGGAATAACGCCTCATACTCGCGAATAATACCTACTACCTACTAGCGTTGCTAATTCTCATTTGTTCAATAAGTGGGCTATAATGCTTCTGACGTTTGGTTATTTTTGTTACTTTTTACTGGCTACCGAAGTGAATTAATTTGTAGTTCTTCGTTTAATTTCACTGTGTGTGTGCATGTGTGTGTGTGTGTGTGTGTGTGTGTGTACACAACAGCTAGCACTATAGCCAATAGGCAGTACTAATGGTAGCCACCGTGATGGCATGATCTCAAGACGTATTAATTTTTATTATCTTTCTTTTCGCTATCTCAGGCATAGAGAACTTGCCATTCGAATTGCAAAGAAACTTCAATTTGATGCGGGATTTAGATCAACGGACAGAGGGTGAGAAACAAATGAACTTTGAAATCTGAATGCTGCGAATTTGGAATTAGTGACTGGTGAACCTGAATTCGTGTGAAAATGCATATCCATTCGCCATTTATGCATACATTCCAAGTAGCAGACAAAGCACCCCATGTCACTGGACTAGTTTTACTTTCCGCCTGTAAAACAGTAATAAGCCTGCAGTAGAGAAGTATCTAACACCTCTTCCTACTAATTGGAGCACATTGCAAGTTAAGAACAAGTTTCCTCATTTTGAGCAAAACAGTCCCGTAATTCCATTGAAGTAATATTAGTTATACATTTGGTTGGACAATCATAGGATCATCATTAAGGATGGGTTGCTTTACACATATGTATCTTACTGCTCTGTTCCAAACAGAAGAAAATGACATGCATCATTTCATAGCTTCTATGCAGAACATTTAGTCAATACACTTCTCAGTCTGAAATGTTTATTTCCTTTCAATAAATCTGTGTAATACATAGGAATGTCAACACACAAGTAACAATTAATAAGTCTGCAGTTTCAGCGCGTTCCTTGTCTCCCTCAGATTTAAAGGGGCAGATAGACTCTTTGGCTAAAGAGTACACATCCAATGCCAGGACTCTATCCTCCGAGCAGAAGCTCTCCATATTGAGGCAGATTCAACAATCATATAGTAAATGCAAGGAGTTTGGAGATGATAAGGTGCAACTGGCCATGCAGACCTATGAGATGGTTGGTATGAGTTTGAATACTGAGTATATTATTTTGCTAAATAATTGCTTCTTATTTGGACATGCATCACCTGACGTTAGCTAAAACTTGTTTTCATGTAGGTCGACAAGCACATCAGACGTCTCGACACAGACCTGGCCCGGTTTGAGGCGGACCTGAAAGAAAAGCAGATTGAAAGCACTGATTATGATTCCACCTCGAGTAAAGGAAAGAAAAGTATGTCTACTTTGTTTACTTAAAGTTGACATCTTACACTGCTGTGATAGTAATTGGAACAGTATTAATAAAAACTTTTTTTTGTTATTTTAACATAATTTTAGGTGACTCCCGGCAGAAGGAGAAGAAAGTTGCTAAAACCAGGTCTAAAGTGAAGAGTTCAGATGAAGATGGCAGTCCCAAGAGTGCACAGAAGAAAGTCAAACTTCTCCAACCGTGCGTTCTGTGTCATACATTAAAACACCTAGTTTTCTGTTGCCTTGTGTTCATGTAGGAATGTGCATGGTTGATATGTCACACTTCATACTGAATCTCATTCTGACAAAATGTCATTCCATTACCAGGGGGGAATTCAACACCCCTACTACTAACTTTGGTAATGTGCACCCCTCTGACGTACTGGACATGCCTGTTGACCCAAATGAGCCTACCTACTGCCTGTGTCATCAGGTCTCCTATGGGGAGATGATAGGCTGTGATAACACTGATGTGAGTTTCCAGCCAGTCTGTTTTTGCATTTCAGTTAGTTGTCAGTTGTTGTAAATGGACTTGGTGAATAACTGGTTGCATTTATTGTTGATAACTATACTTTTAATGATGGCCTAAAATATATTTTTTCCTCTTCTGAAGATTTTGTCTTTGTCTGGTGTTGTCTTTATTATTTTTTCAGTGTTCCATTGAGTGGTTCCATTTTGCGTGTGTGGGCCTGACAACCAAACCAAGAGGCAAATGGTAAGCAATTCAATTTCAGACGATCACTTAGTAGCTCAGTTTTAGTCTGTGCAATACATTTTTTTATGTAGTTTGAATTGTTACAGACTCAAGTCAGTCAACTAGGTTTAATGCCAACTTTTTTCATGCCATGCAGGTATTGTCCACGCTGTTCTCAAGACCGAAAGAGAAAATAAAAACTCCTGGGTAACCTGGAATAAAAGATGGACACCAATGAAATTGGTGGAGTGTGGGGAAAATTGTATTTTCTACATTAGTGGTTAGTAATTTGTTCTCATCCTCCTTAACATTTGGTGCTTTTTTTCCCCCCCTTTTTTTTGTTTACGTATTGACTTGCTTTGGTCTGATGCAGTGTGTGAAGGTGAGTCATGGTTACAAATGTATTTAAATATTGATTTTTGAAATGTTGACAATGAATAGATTTTCTTTAATAGTTTTGGTGCTCTTATTGTGATTTGTTAGGTTTTTTTTGTTTTTTGTTTTTACTTTTTGATTTACAAGTGAACAGTAAACACTACAACATCCCCTGTTGATTTGACGGTTTTAGTTTCCTTGTTACTGTATATTGAATATTTGTATAAAACTGCAAAATTTGATTTTGTTTCTGATAGCATTTGGCTGTGGTTGGTTGGATTGGCAATTTCCTTTGCATGGTGTTAGAACACTAACCATATCTCGAAAGTATAACAAGTGGAGTAAGATAATATGAAGACCAATGCTGCATCTTGACAGTATTAGTTAATCTGTAGTAGTGAGTTCAACAGTTTCATTTTAACTGAGTGAGTGGTGTATACTCAAGTAAGATTTTTTTTTTATGAGAATCATCGCTATTTCTGTAGCTGACACATTGGTACAAGGGAGAGGGGGTGATTTGTTTTCAATTTGAATACAGCTACTACCTCAAAAACCTAGTCTGTGTCCTCCTTTCTAATTTTAGCAGTCATTTGGGCGTCGCCGTAGCCGAATGGTTAGAGTGCATACCACTTGGTCGCAATGTTGCTGCTTCAAATCTAACCGGCGCCCTTTGTTGCACGTCATATGTCTCTCTCGCTCTCTCTCTCCGTCTCTCTCTCCCTCCTCATTTCCTGTCTACCACTTCACTGCACTCTCTAATAAAGGTAAAATCAGGGTGCAAACTACAGGGGAGCCAGGGTGAGTTTGGCTCCTTTTAATAAGACATGAGCTCCTCTGAAAACATGATTGTGAACATTTTTTTTTGGGGCGGGGCGGTCTCTAAATTATTGACAATATGCTATTTTTGCCATGCATTTCTATTTTTCTGTATCTCCATCATCATGAATCATGCATAAAATTACGCTATTATTAATGATTCGTGCATGAAGGTGGTCCATCACTCATTCTCTTTAATAAAAATACCGGCGTGCATGCTATTCTTGCCATCGCCATCAAATCGTGGCGGCGCAATAACTCAACTCTAAACGTGCAGCGCGGAAGTTTTGTCTCCCCCTTCTGGTAGCGAGAGTAATTGCTTCTCTTATTTGTTTGCCTCCTACGAGGAGTGTAGCTTTTCCTGACCTCGCCGTCAATCGCTTCTTCTTTTTTTATATACTTTAATCCTTCCTCTGAACGCTGAGTTTCTTTTTTTTTATCTGGGGTATTAGAAACTTTTCTTGGACGCTTCTTAGATGTTTCTGCCGTAGCTTCAGAGCCCGGAAGCTTCCTGGCGGAAAGCCCTGATGGCAAGCCATCTAGAGAGGCACGCCAATTCAGTCGTCACAAGGAAGTTCAGCTCTGGCAAACCAATCGGTGCTGGTTAACGTAAAACGGATCACAACGCACCACGGTGGGCCGGCGCGGGAATGTCGCCCCAGACACTAGATTGGAAAACTCGGGTATACTACTGCAACACACAGAGATACATAGTTCCTACCGCGAAATACCGGGCGGTGATGGGCTTAATCGTCGTCGTGTGAAGTCGTTTGGCAAGGGCTTGAATGTCATGACATTTTTTTTTCTTAGTCTCAGTCTGCGTGCAGAATTCGAGGCACCTTGGCTTTTTATTCATCCGTCCATCCACCCATCCATCCCATTATCCTGCTCTCGGGGTGGCGGGGATGCTGGAGGCTATCCCAGCAGTCATTGGGCGGCAGGCGGAGAGACGCCCTTAGACGTGACGTGACGCTATGTCGCCAATAGGGAGCGCTGTTGAGTCATTTTTCAAACGACTTCTAATGAAATACAGTAAACGTCCTCCTTCGATCAGAAGAAGAAAAAATGAAATAAACAGCGACTTCCCGTTGGCGTTTTAATGTATTTCAGAATGTGGAAAATCCATATTGAAAAGTTCAGGATAACAACGCAGCACGTTAGACTAATGAAACCATCACATGACGTGATTGCACTTTCTGCTTACTTACCGTGGTTCTCCTTCCTAAATATATTAAAAAAAAATGTCGACAATCTCCCACTGTGACGTCACACTCTGTATTAACTGACTGCCACAATCCTGAATTATAAGACATTTTACTAGGACTCTTACTAGAAATTTTATTAGGACCCTTTGAACATGGCATGCGTGATTATATGGTCATGATGCAGTGTGACTGCATCATGACAGAGTCACTGCACTAGCGCCTCCTCTGGTTGGTCGAGGCGCCTGCTCAGGGGAGAGGGGGAACTGGGGGGGGGGTAGCGTGATCCTCCCACATGCCATGTTCAAAGGGTCCTAATAAAAGTGCTATAGTAAAGTTCTTATAATTCAGGATTTTGGTAGTTATACGGAGTGTGACCCCTCAGTGTCGGATTGTTAAGACTTATTGACATTAAGGAGGGAGAACCGTGTTAAGTAAGCAGAAAGTGCAGTCGTGTTATTTGATCATTTAATTATAGTCTAACATGCCATGTTTTTTCTTCTGAGTTTATTAATATAGATTTTCTACATTCTGAAATACATTCCATACAAAAATGCAAATTGGGTAGTCACTCTGTTGTTTCATTTTTTCGAGGACGTTTACTGTTTTTCTTTATAGAGTAGTCTTTTGAAAAATGACTAAACGGAGTCCTCTATAGATGGCGTACCACCGCTTTTAAGGTGGAACAGAAAATTCGAATAAGAAGCCAAGTTAAGTCTCGTGGGCCGAGTCGCCGTTATTAATGTCTCTGTTTTGTAGTCAGCATACAGATATGTCGAAAAGAAACAAGGAAGATTGCTCAGAAATTCTGGATTTACCAAAATCTTGACTTGAGTCTGAAGAGCAACCAGAGCCAGAGGCCTCTGGGTACTTCTCTCATATGGTAAGCGCTATTCACTATTAACTGAATATTCACTGTTGGCACTGTATTGTATGTGATGGGTGCTGATGAGGACTGGGTCCCTTGTAGGCAGCCTGGCCCATTTTTGTTGGTATTTACAATGAATGTGTGTGTTGTTATGGGCTGGTTTGTTGATACGTGACCCTCACATTTGATGTCTTAATTGTACTGAGAAATTATGTGCTCATCTGTATGTGATGGGTAACTTTAACCGTTGTTGCTGAGGACTCGGGGCCCCTTGTAGGCAGCCTGGCGTCGTCTGTTTTTGATATAATATTCATTTGTCTTTTGGTATTTGACCTATCCGTGTCTTGTTTGTGCCGATAAACTCGAATACAATACATCACTCTGCAGAGTATACCGTGTCCTGCTTTAGTTGGCCGTGTTGTAGTATCACAGGAGAGATGGCAGTGGAGGTTAAATTAGATTGTTTAACACAATCTTGGAAAGTGAGAAGATGCCTGAGGAGTGGAGAAGAAGAATACTGGTACCGATTTTCAAAAATAAGGGTGATGTGCAGAGCTGTAGCAACTACATATATATATATATATATAGTTGGATCAGTCACAGCGTGAAGATGTGGGAAAGAGTAGAGGAAGCTAGGTTAAGAGGAGAGGAGATGATTAGCAAGCAGCAGTATGGTTTCATGCCACAAAAGAGCACCACAGATATGATGTTTGCTTTGAGAATGTTGATGGAGAAGTACAGAGAAGGCCAGAAGGAGTTAGATTGTGTCTTTGTGGATTTAGAGAAAGCATATGACGGTGCCAGGAGAGAAGGTGTGGTATTGTATGAGGAAGTCGGGAGTGGCAGAGAAGTATGTAGGAGTGGTGCTGGATATGTATGAGGACAGTGTGACAGTGATGAGGTGTGCGGTTGGAATGACGGATGGGTTCGAAGTGGAGGCGGGATTACATCAAGGATCGGCTCTGAGCCCTTTCTTATTTGCAATGGTGATGGACAGGTTGATGGACGAGATCAGGCAGGAGTTCTGTGGACTATAATGTTCGTGGATGACACTGTGATCTGTAGTGAGAGTAGGGTGTAGGTTGAGGAGAGCCTGGAGAGGTGGAGGTATGCACTGGAGAGAAGAGGAATGAAAGTCGGTAGGAGCAAGATGGAATACATATGTGTGAATGAGAGGGAGGACAGTGGAATGATGAGGATGCAAGGAGTGGAGGTGATGAAGGTGGATGAGTTTAAATACTTGGGGTCAACTGTTCAAAGTAACGGGGAGTGCAGGAGAGAGGTGAAGAAGAGAGTGCAGGCAGGGTGGAGTGGGTGGAGAAGAGTGTCAGGAGTGATTTGTGACAGAAGGGTACCAGCAAGAGTTAAAGGGAAGGTTTACAAGATTTCAGTGATATGTTCTATGTTGTATGGTTTGGAGACGATGGCACTGATGAAAAGACAGTAAGTGGAGCTGGAGGTGGCAGAAGTGAAGATGCTAAGATTTTAGTTGGGAGCGATGAAGAAGGACAGGATTAGGAACGAGTACATTAGAGGGACAGCTCAGGTTGTACAGTTTGGAGACAAAGCAAGAGAGGTAAGATTGAGATGGTTTGGACTTGTGTGGAGGAGAGATGCTGGGTATATTGGGATGCTGAATATGGAGCTGCCAGGGAAGAGGAAAAGAGGACGGCCACAGAGGAGGTTTATGGATGTTGCGAGGGAGGACATGCAGGTGGCTGGTGTGACAGAGGAAGATGCAGAGGAAGAGATGGAAACGGATGATCCGCTGTGGCGCCCCCTTACGGGAGCAGCCGAAAGTAGAAGAGTGATTAATCACATAGTAATCATATCATAGTACTATGAAGTAGTAGTAGTAGTAGTAGTAGTTGTTGTAGTACAGTAGTAGTAGTATCATCATCCGCTCTGGCGGCCCCTAACGGGAGAACCCGAAAGAAGAAGAAGATTGTATCATATTGTGATGTTTGGTTTTGATTCCCGTGTGGAAGTATTACTGGTTATTATATATCAGATGTAAGTAGGCCGATTTGCTTGCAGCTATGAGTGTTTCTTTGCAAAAAGAGTCACAATCGGTCCTCTTTATATTGTTGTATATTTGATTTGACTCTGAGGCACGCCCAAGGCCCCCCCGCCCCCGCCCCCGCCCCGGGTTAAAAAAACAAAAACAAAGCGAGCTCCTCCGAAAGCCATCGCATAGCTCGCACACGGGGTGAAATACCAAAATAAAAATCTGGAAAATGTACTAGTTGTTTTTAAATTGTCCAGTTCTTTCCTTATAAATGAAATCGAAAAAGCTGCATTGTGTCTGCAAGCAAATTATGACCACGCACCAAATTTTCCAACCATAAAAGCTCCTGCCCGCTTGTTAATAAGGTACACTGTAGTGTTCACAGCTTCACACTAGGGGGCGCTGTGTTTTCAGAGTCGAAGGGCCGGGGGAGGGGGGGGGGCGGAGCAACGTATCGCACGTATGACGCTTAACGTGTCCGTCGCTTGGCGGGGATTTCAAACGGTGCGCTAGTCCCAGACCGTTCGAGGACTGATCTGTCAGGCCGTTTTTAAAACTGCGTCCAACGAGTCGTGCTGGTGGGTGAAGCAAATTTCCAAAAGTTTTACCAGAATTCAAACTATTTTTCTTAATCGTAGAACTTAACTGGCTGTGTTTTTGTATTCAGTCCCACTTCCGGCCTTGTGCCGTACCGATAAATGCTATCTAATGCTAACGGTGGCTAATTTGAGTCGTCCGCGGTAGCTAGCGTCAGTTTACTGATATTCATAAATATAGGTTTCATGACGTTAAAGAGTCTATTTTGAACAAAACTGATTTATCTCACAAAGTCCTCAAATTAACGGTTACAGACTCGGGCACAGCGTTAGCCTAAATGAACGCTAGCTAATTTTGTTTACGAGTTAGGACTTTCGGGCATACGAGGATGTCGTGGGACTTCGTTTTGCCCGTTAGCCTGGGTGACCTGGTGAAGACGGGGGGGATCAACCAGTATGTTGTTCAGGATGTGGTCTCTCCGAAACAGCTACCTTCCCATCTCAACAGTAAGTAGCCAACTAGCTAGGTTTATGCTAAGTGAACTTAACGATGCTCTTGTGGTCGGGGATTAGACTCTGTTCAATTTTTGCCTTCTATTACAAACAGGTTTGAAGGCAGCTTTGAGAAGCCAAGGACCTTTGTGTATCTTGGAGCATTTCGACACGGGTTACAGTGTGCTGCAGTGAGTGTTTGATTAAAACCTTTTTTTTCACTGTAGTTAACGTCCATATTGGTGCAAATTAATCCTGTTTCCTTTCTTAAAGACATTTCAACAATGTGGACTTGAGTGTGAAAGAGGATACCCTTGAATTACTTGTACAAGGTAAGACCTGTTGTATGTTTTGAAGTTTGAATTAAGACGAATTAATATAAATTGTTGTATTATCACAATGATGCATTTCTGAAAACTTCTTCTGTCTTTCCCTTCAGTGGTCAGTGGACTGTCGGTCTCTCTGCCCTCACTCCTCCTCTCCAGCTCCTTCTCAGCTGCTGACCGCAAACAGCAGCTTAATGCAGTCAAAATGAGTGTATTCCTGCTCTGCAAACTCACAGAGATTCTTGAGAGTGACTCCTATAGACAAAGCATTGTAATGGGACCTGGAAAGGTAAGATGTGTGCTAATAGTACTTTTCTAATTGTATTTAGCGCTTATGGTTTTGTGCCCACTGATGAGATCATGGCAAGTATGAGCTCGTAAGGCCTAGAGATTGTGCTCTCAAGCCTCCTGGTTGGTGGGTAATCTTGGCAGTATGGCGGAGTTTTGCCACACTGCTGTAAGGGCCCACCCACAGTTAACCTGCAGCCTCTTACATCCTCTGCCCGTCCAAAAGATATGGGAAAGGGTAGGTGAGAGGTTTCAGACAGTGTGGTTGTGTGTTTGTCTTTGTGTCATGTTTGTGTGAATGTATGTGTACCAGCTGGCAAGAAGCTTATCTCTTTGTTCAGGACCTTTGATGGCTATGAACTTGATTCTTTGGTAATCTGAGGGCATACTTACTGTGTTATTAAAGTGATATCACATTTTTATGTTAAAATTTATGGTAATCTTGCACAATCATATCTTTGAGTGTAGCAGAACTAACCTTTTATGTAATCTATTTAAAGAGTAATTTCAGTCAAATTCCTAATATTTACAAATTTACCTCACTAATGAAGTATTCTGATGTTATCTGCTTAATATACAGACTGGTAAAAAGGGCAAGGCGAGTGGAGACGGGCTACAGCAGTGGGATTCTGAAAGGGAGACAGTGCTACAGGCCCTTGTCCAGCTTCTCCAACTGGACATCCGGTCCCTCTGGAGCCTCTCCCTGGTGGAAGAAGAGTTCATTAGGTACACTACTCACCTGAGAGATTTGGGCTGGGTTACAGGCTCTTCTAAGGTCAGCTGAACTCAGTTAGCGCTCTGTGTAATTCCCCACCACTCCAGATCAGAATTTGATCAGATTTAATTCGAGCTGGCTTTGAATTGATCTTTGCTTTCTCAAGTATGATGCCAAACCTTGTTTCAATTTGGTTTAGGTTAGATTTAAATCTGGAATTTATTTTATTTTTGGGTAGGTTTACTGATCACCACAATCGTGAACTCAGTGAGTTAAAGATACTTTAGATTATGTGCCCACCGGGAATCTGACCCCCCCCCCCCAAAAAAAATTACAAAATATATCTGCTATCTTGGAAATAAAGCAAAAAGATGTGAATATTGCTTACACGACAGGGTCTGGTTTTAGGTCAGCACTGGTTTCAGGTACTATATATACAGATCAGATTACTCCACAATAAAGGAGAACCAAATCCATTTTTGTGTATTTCCTCTCCATCAGCTGCGTGACTTGCTGCTGTTATAAGCTACTTGAGAACCCAGCCATCAGTCATGTGAAGAGCAAACCCACCAGAGATGCGATAATCCACCTGCTGGGTTTGCTGATCAAGAAATACGGTCACCTCCTGGGTTAGTCTCTCTTACTCATGCTATATGTGTACTTAATTTTTTTTGCTGCCATCCAAGCTAAAGAATCTGCTTTGTTAAGTTTTGTCAGAAGCAAAAGCTTTAAATAACATGTCTTTGTGTCATGGGTGTACATGATGCTGAAGTCCTGACAAACATTTATTTCTCCCTCCACTCTGGTCACAGGTGCCAGTGTAAAGGTGATCCAGCTGTTGCAACACTTTGAACAGTTGTCATCTGTATGTGCCCAAGCAGTGTTTGTGTGGAGCACAGAGTATGGAGTTAGGTCTATCATAGGAGAAGTATTAAGGTTTGTAATACTACTTGTGTGTGAATGTTCAAACTGTTGATATATGTACTAATATGGTAAATTTTCAAAGTCCTGTGTAGTGCAATGGTTGCATAAATCTATTTCAACAAGAATTAAACCCCTAATTCGGTGTTTGTCTAATGCCCTGTCCATCTAGCTGTACAATATGGGTGTTTGGTGTTTGAAAAAATAATTGTTTTAGGGGGGGGTTTTTTGTAACTGTCGAATTTTTTTTCGATTGTCCTCCAGAGAGATTGGTCAAAAGCCAAGCGAGGAGCTTGTCAGAGAAGGTTCAGGAGTCAAAGCCTTTTCCTCCTTCCTGTCTGAGCTCGGAGCCCTGGTGCCTGAATTGATTATTCCAAACATCAGTGTACTCATCACACACCTGGAAGGAGAGGTACTGCACCACCATTCATGCAAATCCCACAGAAATCCACTCATCAGATATCGCGACAAGAATGGAATAGGGTTGGGTGATAGGTCAAAATTTTCCTACTGGCCACTGCCAGCCCAAAAATTGATGATTGCTGACCCCCCCCCCCCCCCATGCGAACCAGTCATTTTCAGCAAATGCAATCATGAAAGCTCGTTGCGAAAAAGAATACAAAATCTCCTATTTGAGATTATTTTGGGTTTAAACCGGACACAGCTGTGCAAATGAGTAGTGCCGGCAAAAGATTCTAATGCTAACAGTTTGCATGAGCATTAATGCGAAAATTTAATTTTACTAAAACATTACAGTCCATAGGCTATTCTTCAAATAAACAAAATAAATCACCTTGAGATCTTTGCTGGCGTCACAGTGGTGCAGTGGTTAGCGAGGCCGCCTCACAGCAAGAAGGTTCTGGGTTTGAGCACCGGGTAGTCCAACCTTCGTCCTCTGTGTGGAGTTTGCATGTTCTCCCCGTGTCTGCGTGGGCTTCCTCCAGGTGCTCCGGTTTCCTCCCACAGTCCAAAGACATGTAGGTCAGATGAATCGGCCATATTAACATGCAAACTCCACACAGAAAGGACCTGGGATGGCCTGGACCTTCTTGCTGTGAGGAAACCGTGCTAACAACTGGGCCACCGTGCTGCCAAACTTGATTACTGCCAGCCCTGTTGAATCTAAACATGACTTATCTTGAACCTTACCATCAATGGGAAATAAGCTACAAGGTCTCTACAAGCAGCACACTATGCTGCCATCAAAAAAATTCCAGAAGAGATGAGGAAAAGATTGTAAATGGTTACAAAGCCATTTCTAAGGCTCTGGTGGTACTCTAGCTAACTAGTGAGAGCCATTGTCTCCAAATGGAGAACATTTGGAACAGTAGTGAATCTTGAAAGGCCAGCCTACCTAAATTAAGGTGCAGCGACGACTTATCGACAAAGTCACAAAAAAGCTCAGGACAACATCTAAAAAACTGCAGGCCTCTAGCTTGCAGTCTAAACTGACTGCAGGTATCCCCACCCTTATAAACAATACAGTGGCATAATCACCGAAACCAAGCCATTTTGAGGTGGAAATATCTTTACATGCTCAATAATCCAGGTAAGAAAATCAAAGAAGGTTGAATCAGTTCATCTGGACACAACGTTTATTGACAGAAACGTTTCATCACTCATCTAAGTGACCTTTTCAGTCTCAATGGACTGCAGGTATCCCCACCCTTATAAACAATACAGTGGCATAACAACCGAAACCAACGATTAGTTTCATATGCAAATAGACGTGACCATTTTAATGAGAGTTTCAGTGGCCATGTGTACTATTCACAGAGGATTTGGGAATGTTTGCAATCACATCATTGTAAGATGGCAACAGATGTACTCTTAGCCCCCCCCACCCCCCCTCCTTCAGGGATGGTTGTTCCCTCTTCACAAAGATGGCCTCTTTGACTCCCTGTTCAAACCAAGACGTAGCGCGTGGGATGATTACGCCATTCCCCCCCAGTTTCCCCTCCCCCCTGAACAGGCGCCCTGACCGACCAGAGGTGGCGCTAATGCAGCAACCAGGATACATACCCACATCCGACTTCCCACCCGCAGACACAGCCAATTGTGTCTGTAGGGATGCCTGACCAAACCGGAGGTAACACGGGGATTCGAACTGGCGATCCCTGTGTTGGTAGGCAATAGAATAGACCACTACGCTACCCAGATGTGCTCTGTGCATGTGTAAATTTGACCGGCACAGAATCGGACTGACCGGCCGATCACCGGTCATGGCCGATCATGCTGGAAATTGGCCAATCCAGTCACCGGCTGATCGATCGGTGCATCACTGGTTTGGCTGCAGTTGTTGCTGCTGAAGGTGGCACAACCAGTTATTAAGTTCAGGGAGGCAATTACTTTTTCACATGGGTGATATGGGTGTTGGGATAACGCTATTTTTCCTTCAATAAATGAAATGATCATTTAAAAACTATTTAGTGTTTACTTGGGTTCTCCTTGTCTTGTATTACGTTTTGTACAAAGATCTGAAACCATTCAGTGTGATGAATACTTTTTCACGGCACTGTAGCAGCTCACTGGTGAAAAACACAATGCTTTGATGCAGATTGGTAATGATGTCTGTTTCTTCCTTCATTTAGAGCCCCAGTATGCGTGTAGCGGTGTGTGAGGTGCTGGGAGAAGCCCTTGTGCGAGTCCTGTGTGGGGATGGACTGGATGAAGCCGGTAAAGCTGACCGTGACCGCTTCTTTGATACGCTACAGGAGCATATGCATGACACACACTCCCACGTCAGGACACGTGTGATTCAGGTCTACACGCGCATTATCAACAGCAAGGTGAGTCACCTGCTCTACCAAGTGTGTGACCATTAAGAGCTCATTTTCCCCTCATTTTGTTTAGACCAGCTTACCTGACTGTGTCTTGGGCCTCTCAGGCACTGCCCCTGTGCAGGTACAGTGAGTTGATGGGTCTTGCTGTGGGACGGCTGATGGACAAGTCTATAAATGTGGTGAAGAGCGCCATCCAGCTGTTGGCGGCCTTCATTGCACACAACCCCTACAGCTGCAAGGTATCTCACATCAGTACAACATTTCCAGTTAGAGTAGTATATTTTTGTTTTGGGTTGTCAGAAGTGTGATGAAGTTTTTGCCTCTTGTGTCTTTCAGTTGAGTAGTGCGGATCTGAAGAAACCCCTAGAAAAGGAGACAGTAAAACTCCTTGAGATGACTGAGAAATTGAAGGGGAAAACGCCTGGTAAACACAAACTCTTTTATTCTGCTTTCTTCCTGCCTAGTTTATTTTATTTTATTTTTTGCCCTGTGATGAGACCAAGGCGAATGCGAGCTCTTCTGAATGAGAGCTGTGGGGTCTCTTTGCCTCAACTGGCCGGTAATCTTGGTTGTGTGGCGAAGGTTTGCTGCACCGCTGTAAGGGCCTGCCTATAGTGACTTGGCTGCTCCCCAGAGTGTTTCTCCTTTAAAGCAACAGTGGAGTAATAATTGGGAGCATGCTGACAGTGTGAGTGTGTGTGTTGGAGGCAAGGAGTTACTCAGCTCTTTCTTCTGTTCAGTTAGCTTTGAGCTGCTTTTTGGTAATCTGAGGGCCAGACAGCAAAACCAAAATGGATGTGCCTGAAAGTCCGACTACCCTCCTTTCATGCTCGTTTGTTTGGATCAGTGATGTTTTCATGTGCTTGAATGTAACTTGGAAAATGTGTCGATTATACCTGATTTTCATTCATCTTTTCCAATGCCAAACACTGCCCTTATAATCAGTTCTAATCTCCTTCCCTCATATGACATTTGATCTTTTTCTTACTTGGTAAAAAGTAAACTTGCCATTTGGTTCCACCTGAAAAGATTACTCACATTTTTCCAAGAATTGTCTTGCACTAAGCTAAATCATAATTTCTGTTTTCTTCTTATTCCTTCTTCTCCCCCACTGTTGTCTCTCCTTGCCAGTGGCAATGATTAGAGCATCTGAGCTGTGGACTGCCATGGAGCCTGAGCTACAGGTCATTGTCAGGGCTGAGCTGGAGCCCACCAGTGAGGGAGAGAAGGAGGAGCATGCAGAAGAGGAAGAAGATGAGGCCAAAGATGACAGGGCCACCGCTGTGCAGATTGCTCAGTACCTCCGTGTCAATAAATACAGGTGAGGTTAATCACTAGTTCTGTCCTTGTTAAAGACTAACTGAAGTTGGAAGTCATGAGGACATTTGACCACACACTAAAATGTAAACTTTCATCTATTGTTTGAGCTTCTGTTATTCACATTAAACTTGGTTAATAAAAGAAGTAAGAAATTTGGGTAACACTTTAGTATGGGGAACGTAGTCACCATTAATTATGTGCTTATTAGCATGCAAGTTAGCAACATATTGGCTCTTAATTGGTCATTATTACATACTCATTAATGCCTTATTCTGCATGGCCTTATTATACAACTAGTAAGCCATTAACTATGAGTTTTCCCTCTATAACCTCAGAATTATTGCTTATTAGTAGTACCATTTCAATATGCTTTGCTTAGTATGGACTTTATAAGGTGGTAGTACCACAAGAAGAGTTATTCTCCCTTACTAACACTTAATGAATATGGTCTGTTCGTACATAACAAAACACAAAACTACAAGTGTTAATAGTGTTAAATTACTGTAAATTAAGTTTTTGTTACTTAGAATATGTTCCCCATACTAAAGTGACATCTTGATCATTACTAATTCACTAGTAATTAAGTTTTTTTATGTTCCCCATACTAAAGTGTTACCGAAATTTGCTGTGAAACTTAATGTGCAGTTGTTCACCATGAAAAGATCTCTGTTCACAGTTTGGGGGGTTAATAATTTGATTCAGTGTTTCATATGTGGGGAAACTGGAGGCCAACTTCTGTAATTGTTAATCCAACTAGTAAAAAAAAAATTTTTTTTTTCTTCCCCCTCACAGGAATGCTGTCCGTCTTTGTATAAAAGCCCATAATCGCTTCCCTGAGTCTGAGATGTTTTCATTATTGTCCACTCTCACCCCAGAGACTCTAATGGACACACTGGCTCAGCTCTTTAAAGGTAAAGCCTGCACTCTGTTCAGCTGATGGTTTTACAAAGAGATGCTCACCTGCATTAGCTGTAAAGAAAACTCACCCAAGTCAGTCTATTTCTGTTTGATAAGAATAAATGTATATCAGATTGTCTATGAGTGAGCTGCTTTTAAAAGTAATGAAAGGGTAATAACTAGGACAGTGCTTTGCATTACTTTGTGAGTAATGAAAATGGAATCCATTCTATACATCTCAAACTATTTGCTTAGATAATTATGATGCAATGTGCTACTTAGGTCTCAATTAGAGAAGTGGTGCACTCAGTTTTCATTAACGTGTCTGTCGGTACATCGGACCAATTTAAAAGCTGATTGGCAGCTTTTATACTGCCAATCAAAAGCAATTGTGTTCCAACACTTGGATACGTAGGTGGATCAAACACTTTGTGGCCTATGTTTCTTAAAATCTGGCAGTAACTTGGAGGTGGGCTCATTATTATTTCTTCATCTTAGTCTTCTTTTTCATCTTCTTCTTCACCACTCCCAACAAAAATCGGCTCCGCCTCCTGTCTTTGTGTCAGTGCCACCATCTCCAAAACATACACCATGTCACTTAAACCTCCCCTTTCACTCTTGCTGGTACCCTTCTGTTGCAAATCACTTCTGACACTCGTCTCCACCCTCCCCGCACTCTCTTCTTCACCTCTCTTCTGGACTTCACATTACTTTGAACAGTTGACTCTTAAGTATTCAAACTCATCCACCTTCACCACCTCTTCTCCTTGCATCCTCACCATTCCGGTGCCCTCCCTTTTGTTCACACATACACTACCGTTCAAAAGTTTGGGATCACCCAAACAATTTTGTGTTTTCCATGAAAAGTCACACTTATTCACCACCATATGTTGTGAAATGAATAGAAAATAGAGTCAAGACATTGACAAGGTTAGAAATAATGATTTGTATTTGAAATAAGATTTGTTGCCTCCCTTCAGAGGACAGCACAAACAGGCTCTAACAGGTACTATTTAATGAAGATGCCAGTTGGGGACCTGTGAGGCGTCTGTTTCTCAAACTAGAGACTCTAATGTACTTATCTTCTTGCTCAGTTGTGCAACGCGGCCTCCCACTTCTTTTTCTACTCTGGTTAGAGCCTGTTTGTGCTGTCCTCTGAAGGGAGTAGTACACACCGGTGTAGGAAATCTTCAATTTCTTAGCAATTTCTCGCATGGAATAGCCTTCATTTCTAAGAACAAGAATAGACTGTCGAGTTTCAGATGAAAGTTCTCTTTTTCTGGCCATTTTGAGCGTTTAATTGACCCCACAAATGTGATGCTCCAGAAACTCAATCTGCTCAAAGAAGTGCCCATCCAACCAATCCAACTTGTGGGAGCTGCTTCTGGAAGCGTGGGGTGCAATTTCTCCAGATTACCTCAACAAATTAACAGCTAGAATGCCAAAGGTCTGCAATGCTGTAATTGCTGCAAATGGAGGATTCTTTGACGAAAGCAAAGTTTGATGTAAAAAAAATCTTATTTCAAATACAAATCATTATTTCTAACCTTGTCAATGTCTTGACTCTATTTTCTATTCATTTCACAACATATGGTGGTGAATAAGTGTGACTTTTCATGGAAAACACAAAATTGTTTGGGTGATCCCAAACTTTTGAACGGTAGTGTATGTATTCCGTTTTGCTCCTACTGACTTTCATTCCTCTTCTCTCCGTTGCATACCTCCAAGCTCTCAAACTATAGATCACAATGTCATCTGGAAACATCATAGTCCACAGAGACTCCTGCCTGATCTCACCCGTCAACCTGTCCATTACAATTGCAAACAAAAAAGGGCTTAGAGCCGATCTTTGATGTGGTCTCACCCCCACCTTGAACCCATCTGTCAGTCCAACCGCACACCTCACCACTGTTAGACTGCCCTCATACACCACTCTTACATATTTCTCTGCCACTCCCGACTTCCTCATACAATACCACACCTCCTCTCTTGGGACCCTGTCATATCCTTCTCTAAATCCACTAAGACCTAATGTAACATCTTCTGACCTCTATACCTCTCCATCAACACCCTCAAAGCAAGCATCACATCTGTGGTGCTTTTTATTGGCATGAAACAATACTGCTACTTAACCTAGCTTCCACTACTCTTTCCCATATCGTCACGCTGTGGCTGATCAACTTTATACCTCTGTAGTTGCTACAGTTCTGTACATCGCCCTTATTCTTGAAAATCTGTACTAGTATACTTCTCCACTCCTCAGGCATAATCTCACTTTCCAAGATTGTGTTAAACAATCTAGTTAAAAACTCTACTGCAATCTTTGCTAAACATTTCCATGCCTCCACAGGTATGTCATCTGGACCAACCGCCTTTCCACTCTTCATTCTCTTCATAGCTGCCTTCACTTCATCCTTGCTAATCCAACACACTTCCTGATCCCAGACCTGCCAACCTGTATGAATTTTGTGTAGTGGGTATGCATTTTGATTTCAACGTACGCTGGTACGGTTTGTCACTAAACTACGCAAAAAAGCTGCTGATGCCGATGAGATCAATTGCACATGCAGTAACTCAAGTCTACCAGCAAGAGGCAGCAGCGTCTAGCCTCCCAAAAAGCAAAAGAAGAGGAGTTCGACCAATCATGGCACCGGATTCATTACCCCCCGCCTTCACCCAAATATCAAGCAGGCATGACTGACAAATGCATAATGTAATTTCAAGAAACTGCATCTCGACAGCAGCACACCATCGATTTTATCCCTCTCGTTCTCCCTCTTCACTCCGGCTGGCTGCTTCCTCAAGTGAGGACTGAGTGTGTGTGTGTGTGTGTGTGTGTGTGTGTGTGTGTGTGTGTGTGTGTGTGTGTGTGTGTGTGTGTCTCTCACCAGCCTTGCAGTTAGAAAATTATGACGACGAGAATATTGACAAGGAGAGAGAGAGCAGCAGACCCACTAAAAAGAAGTGAGCCCATGCTCCCAAAAAGTTCCCTGCAAAATATCAGGCGCAATGGCCGTGCCTCTGCCCCTCAAAACTGCCACACCATGTATTTTGTACATTGCGCAATTATCATTTTGACATTAACCACCAAGGTGCTTCAGGTAATAATGTCGCTAAACCTCTACTTACAAAGGCCTACGTTCCCAGATAATTTTTCACTTAAAGAGGCTATATTTTTTTTATTGGGCCTATATGATGTGTGCCTATATAAGCTGATTCAATTATTTAATTATTGAATGAAATGGAAATCCCGAACAGAAACTCGGGTTTTAGTCATAACCGACAATGTTTTACATTGCAACATAATTTTTTTTTTTCACATTACAACATCCATCTATCCATTATCCAAACCGCTTATCCCGCTCTCAGGGTCGCAGGGATGCTTGAGTCTATCCCAGCATATGTTTCTGTAAATACTTGAAAATGAAAACGTTACAATATACAAAATCAATTTATTTCCATTTTTATTACATAATTGAATGCAATTCACTTATGGTTATTAGTTTGTATAAGCACACATGCAATTAAATGTCAGTTGTGAAAAAAAAAAGTTTTAAGCAGGTGTATTCAAACTTTAGACTTTCACTGTATATTATAATACAGCCCAGTGCAGTATTTTAGAATCAGATCAAATCATACAATTTTACCTGATCACTTCAACAGTCAAAAACTAGAATTATGAAGAAAGACGTGTGCACGCGTGTATTACAGACTGTCGACACCCCATGGAGGGGAAAAAACATTTAAAAACTGGCTGTTACAGATTCAGTCACTAGAATTAACTCAATTCTTCTTACGAGCACATGATTTGAGACCAATTTGGGCAGAAACCCTTTTCACTACATTCATTGTAGAATACAACTTGCCATTAGCTGCTGCAGACCATGCCGGACCACTATTTAGGAAGATGTTTCCCGAAAGTGAGATAGCCAAACAGTATTGCTGTGCCAGAACCAAGAAGGTGGGCGCCCAGTTAGCGTAGCGGTCTATTCTGTTGCCTACCAACACAGGATTGTCCGTTCGAATTCCCGTATTACCTCCAGCTTGTTTGGGCGTCTCTACAGACAGTCGCTGCACTAGCGCCTCCTCTGGTCGGTCGTGCCCCCCCCCCCGGAACGGCAGAGAGGGGATGGAGCAGCGACCGGGATGTCTCAAAAAGAGCGGGGTAATTGGCCAGATTCAATTGGGGTGAGAACAGAGAAAATTGAAGAAAAAAAAAAAAAGAACCGAAAAGGTTTGGGGGAAGCTGTTGCAGCTTTTTTGAAGGCACAAAATCCACACATCTACCTAGTTGGTTGTGGCTGCCACCTGATACACTTAGCTGCAGAAACAGCATCCACGCAGCTTAGTGTGAACATTGAGGACTTCCTTATCACCATTTATTATTATTTGGACAAAAGCAGCAAGAGAAAGTCAAGTTTACATGACATACAGAGCATGTGTGAAACAGAATTGAGGAAGATCCTCAAGCTGGCCTCCACAAGATGGCTGTCTTTGGGGCAGTGTGTGAACCATCTACTGCAACAGTGGGATCCTCTTACCGTTTGCTTTGAAAATGAGGTGGATGGAGGGAAGAAAAAGAAGGCGGGACCCTCAGGTTCTTCCAAGTTGCCAAAGCTTCCATCTGGTCCTACCCAGAAGCCTAAAGTCACACCCTCCACCAGCATGCCAGCTACAATGCAGCCCAAGCTCCCTTCCTCTATCCCACCAAAGCTGCCCACACCTCCATCTGGTCCAACCCAGAAACGTAAAGCCACACCACTTACCAGTACACCAGAAGTTAAAGCTCCTGCACACCTTGCTACAGATTTTGACTTAACCAGATTCCTCTTCAAACAAAATGAAACTGGAAAGAGAGCTGCAAAAGAAAAAACAAAACCCGAAAGACCCAAGAAAGAAGAGAAAAAGGATCTGACAAAACCTGAAAAGATACTTCAGTTCCTCACCAACCCCATGTCAAAGGTGTATTCACTCTTCTGAAGAGAACTATATTTATTTTTGACACCAGCAACCAAATACTTCAGGAAGAGAAACCATGCATACATATCCTGCTTCCACCTTTGGATCTGCAACTGTAAAAGGTATTGCTTTTTTTTCTCTAAGCCTGAGCTTGTGATCACTATGATGAATGAAATTTGTAGAGGTATCAAGCCAACAAGCAGAAGGGAAAATCAGCTACCTGATGAGAAACTCTCAATTGGCCATGATACACAAACCTTTATCCAAAGCCAGGGTAATCTAGAGCTGAAGCCATTCTTCAGAATTGTGAGGAAGGTCTTCTTTATCTGCAGCTTACTACATGGTTTACAAATTTCCATTTGAGGATAAGCTGCTAATGCATGCTGTTATGGCAGACTAGCTAAAACACAATCAAAAAGCCATGCATGTTAGGGTTAATACTCCTGTCTGTGCCCCTGACCGAGACATGGCAAGACGAACTGGAGTTGGTCCCCGGGCGCTGCACGGCGGCTGCCCACTGCTCCTAGCTACACAGCTAGGATTGGGTTAAATGCAGAGAAGAATTTCCCCACAGGGATTAATAAAGTATATCAAAAGAAAAAAAGGCTGAAATTCTGTTCTCTCCGGTTCTTTATCAGCTGCTTTCCTTGTATTCTGCCTGAAGAGGTCACTGTGAATTAAGTGGAAGATGAGTTCCGGATGTATCAAATCACGAGCTTTGAGGACAGCATCCTCAGCAAGCGCACTGATGAGGCCTGGTGAGACGTTGGCCTGTTGAAGGCATGGAGCTCTTCTCCAGCCATACAGCGGTCAGATTTTGGATATTGGTTGTCTTCCATAGCAGTGCTGATTGGATTAGGGGTTGCAACAATCCCTAATCCTCTGTGAATAGTACATGTGATCAATGGTCAAACCCATATTTGCATATGAAACTGGTCGTTTGCTTCGGTCGTTAGGCACTGTATTGTTTATAAGGGTGGGGATACCTGCAGTCAGTTTAGACTGAAGAGGTCACTTAGTTGAGTGATGAAACTTCTCTCTCAATAAACGTATCCAGATGAACTGATTCAACCTTCTTTGAAGTTAACTTACTTGGTTATTCAAATACATGTGCTTAAAGGGGGCATAACATGAGCCTTTTGTGATTTTCTGTTATTTATATACAGTTATTATTTTGGATGTCTGTTAAAATATGGAAAAACTTGAGGTGAACATATGTAAAAATGCTTCCTGCAAGTCAAAACCCAGGAGTTGTCTACTCTTAACTGACGTCAGATGGTTCACACATGCCCATAAACGGCCGTCTACTCCAAAATGTAAATATGTCTTTTCATTAAAGGAATTCTTCTCAAGAATATATGATTGTATTGTTTTCTTCAAAGCCGATTTATCTGTTAAATAATTTGATATGGCGTTGAGTGGGGAAACGATCGTGGGCTAAGCGAAGTGGTGCGAAAGCATGTGAACTAAGCGTTAAACTATTGTGGTACTCAAAATATTTCCCCAAGGTTGGCAGGTCTGTGATTCACTATCCCCACATCATCCAACCCTTTCTCTCATTTTATTCATTCATCAGCCGCTCAAAGTATTCCTTCCACCTTCTCAACACATTGCCCTTGCTTGTCAGCACATTTCCATCTCTATCCTTCATCACACTAACCTGCTGCACATCCTCCCCAGCTTGCTCCCTCTGTCTACCCAATCAGTACAAGTCAAGTCCTTTTCTCCTCTCATACAACTCGCCAAATGCCTTTTCCTTTGCCGCCTCTCTCTTTACCTTGCGCCGCATCTTTTGTACTGTCTACTTTCTTCATCTTTTTGACTACCCCACTTCTTCGCCAACCTCTTCATCCATATCCTTTCCTATACTTCCTCATTCCACTACCAAGTCTTCTTCTCTTCCTCCCTCTGTCCAGATGACACACCAAGTACCTTCATAGCCGTCTCCTTCACCATTTCTGCAGTAGTTGCCCAGCCATCCTGACACTTCACTACCACCCAGTGCCTATCCTAGCTCCACCCTGAACTCCACAAAGTCTTCCTTCTTCAACTTTTCACTATTTGATCCTTGGGTCTGCCTTCACTCTCTTCCTCTTCTTGATCTCCAAAGTCATCCTAAAGACCATCATCCGATGCTTCCGAGCGACATTTTCCCCTGTCACCACTTTGCAGTCTCCACTCTCTTTCAGATTGCACCTGCTGCATAAGATGTAGCACACCTGTGTGCATCCTTCTCCACTCTTACACATCACCTTTTGTTCCTCCCTCTTGAAATACATATTCACCAAAGCCATTTCCATCCTTTTCACAAAATCCACCACCATCTGTCCTTCTGGATTCTACTCCTTGACACCATACCTACCCATTACCTCCTTTCTGGTTTTAAACCCCACCTTTTTTCTTCTCCTAGGAACTGATGATGAGGACACTTCTGAGCTCAGTGAGAATCTGCCCCAGACCCCCCAGAAGGAGGGAGAGAAAGAGTGTGGGGATAGTGAGCTGAAGAAGCAGGAGATGTTGGTCCAGTACCTGAAAGACACAGAAAGCTTTGCCTTACAGGTGGAGAGATCCATCGCTGTAATAAACACCATGCTCTACTGGAAAACCACCACAGGTAGATTTACAGAATTGTTTCAAGCAAGAGGTAATTTCTGTGCCCCCCTCATATTATTTGTCTTTGTCTCATGTTTCCTTAAAGTGAAACAAGTGGTTGTTGAGCAGAGGCTCTCCTGTTTGCTTTATCAGTGGTTCAGGAGGCGGTGCAGTTCTGTGTGACGGTATGCGAGTTCAAGGTTGCCAACTCTCTGAGCGGGGTAAGGAGGATGCTGCCACTGGTCTGGTCAACTGATGCTGCCATTAAAGATGCTGTAGTGCAGGCCTACAGACGCCTCTATCTCAATCCCCAGGGAGACACTACCAGGTCAGTGAATGGCTTGAAATGTGTAAATACTAACAATGATTCAGGAAAAAAGTAGATCGACATGCAAAGTAGTAGCCGTTTTTGAAGTATCCATCTGAGTGACACTTCAGTTGTGTTGTGGCGCAACTTAATGTCCCCCTCGTTTGGAAAAGACCCTTAATTTCAGGGTGCCATTATCACCCTCAGCCATCAAACTGAAGGGACTTATGTTTTATTTTATTTACATTTTATTTATTTTCCAGATGGTTATTATTTCTGATTCCTCATTGCCAGTATGTTGCTCCACTATTAAACTATGAATTATTAACTGTGAAAAAATGTTTCCCAAAGACAACTGAGCAAAAACCACACCCCCCATTCATCAGTATCTGTTTACCTTAGGGCCCTGACACACCAGGCCGATGGTCTGCTGTCGGCCGATGTCGGGCCGTCGGTGAGCGTCTGTGACTCTAGTTTTTTTGGTGTGTCCCGCACCGTCGGCACTAGTTGGACCCCTGTTGGCAGCTTTTTGGCCGATTCAGCATGTTGAATCGGCGGAGCTCGTCGGTAAGAGAGATCACTCCAATTGGCTGTTCAGCTTAGTGAATCAGCGCTAAGCTAGCAAATCAGGGCCGTCGGCTGTAGTCTTTGCGGTGTGTTCCAAGTGCTACTTTTCGGCCCAGGCAGCAGGTGACGTGAGGCGACGCAACAGTTGGCCTTCATCACCGCTAGTCGGTTTGATGTGTCAGGGCCCTTAGACTCCAACTTGGTAATGTTTTGAGGGGGGAAAAATACTGAAAATGAATGTATATTTTTATCCAAGGGCCAAAGCCCAGACTCTTGTGGACAGTCTCTCCGAGCTGATCGTGGATGCTTCTCTGGGAACCATTCAATGTCTAGAGGAGATTGTGAGTTACACCTTCGCATAATCTGACCAAACTTGCCTGTCTGAGTTATTCAGTTACAAAAAAGTTTTTATGATGTCTAATGAAGGAATACTTTTAAGGCTAGAGATGATGGTGTGCCATCTAGGTTTACTGTAGGTCTCCTTTGTTTTTAAACATATTACGGATGTAAATACCTTGCACTAAAATATGTTTTTCTATCCTACCATCTTTCCCCTGATAGGTGCAGGAGTTCTTCGGCAGTAGCAGCAGTCTACAGTCCACTGTAGTACAGGTGCTGTGGGAGAGATTCACTGGCAAACGGGAGACTTCTGGTCTCTATAGACGGGCCGCAGTTCTATTGCTGGGCATGGCAGCACGGTAAAACATACAAGGCCACGTCTGTTGTCATAACTTCAACTCTTAACTTATTATCGCAAGAACTGGGGTTGTGAGCACAAATACACGCTTCTTCGTCATTAAATTCATGAAAGTTTAGAAAAAAAACACGCTAGCTTTCTTTATTCATTGCTGTGGAAATATGTCATTGTTTTCTTTAAAAAAATATTTGAGAGGCAAGTTTGAACATGTTTGCCAGTAATGAAGGTCATGATAGTAACAATTTTTAGAAAGTACTAGCATATGCATATTTTCAACTTGTGCTCAAATAACGTCAGCATCTAGTAGCAATTGAAAAGGCTGTGTTTGCCTTTATTTTTACTTGGAGGAAAAGGGGAACCAGAGGATTAGGTTAACTAAGGTTAAACGTGAAGTTCAAGAATACTGATAGACTGATCTGCGCTTATCTGTATTGGCTTCTGTCCAGCACGGGCATGTCTCAGGTGCTCTCGTTCACCGTTTCTAACCATAGTTCCCATCCTCCCATTAGTCAGAACATGAGCTCAGCCCCGGCTCCTCTTCATTGTAATCCAAGTCACGACCATATAACTCCAGGCCGCTTGCCAGTGCATTTCATTGAATGTTTCTTTTTAAAATGTTCCTTTTCAATCTACCTCAAAGACATGCCACTGCCGCAGGAAGAGCGAGCGAGCAAACGGGAGTGAGAGAGGGACTATCTGTAGTCCACCCACACTGAGCTGCCTCGCTTCGATCCAGCCAGCAGCATTCATAACCTATTTAATCTTATCTGCTTCTCCTAACCCCTCTGCTCGCCCAGCCTCCCACACACATTATCTGGGCAGCAGACTTGGAGTGGCAAAGCCAACACACAGTAGTTGGGGCAGATTAGGTAGTGTAGTCTCTTTTAAGTATGCATGAGCATATGAGCATCTGGGTATTCATGTATGCCTTGCTCTTGCATCCTAAAATTCCAACAGAAAAACTCTTTAGATTCTGTAAGGTCACAGTCCATAATCCCCACTCCACAAGGGCAATGAAATATGTAGGAAAAAAAATCCCTTTTTGGCAAAAGAAAGTACCTGTCCTAGGGGAAAATGTTAGTTTTAATTTGTTATGGTGCAAAGTGTTAACAGTAACGGCATGGTTCCATTTTGTTAACTGCCCCGCCAACCTAATCTCACCTCAGTGCTGGCTACCTGGCTTGATAATGCAACGAATTTTTAAGTTTGAAATTTTGATATTTTTATTTGTTAGGACAAGACACTTTCATTAGAAACGAGTAGGTGAAAATTGGCATTTATACTTTTTTTTTCCATTTTAACATTTTTGTTTTATATTTTAAATTGTATGCAACCTGGAATAATGGTAAATACTGCTTCTAGCTCAGCCATATTTCAAGCTCGCTATTGATAGTTAATGGTTTCCTTTACTTAAAACATATTTAATTTTTTTTTAGCTTTAGTAAGAGAAATCTAAGGGCAGTAGTGTGGAAAAGTGTTGAATTGAACTATTTTCATACAGAATTGACTTCCATCCAGTGGTATATGAAAATTCAAGAAGAAAGTGTAGTTATTTAATCGCTAGGTTCTCAGCAAGCTACCACAGACTTCAGTAAAGTGGGAACCACAAACTTCAACCCAGCAGTAACAAGAATCCCTTTAAAAAGCTCTTTATGATGTCAGCTGCAAGACGTGGACAGTGAGGATGTGCATTTTTTTCTTTGCCACCTCACAAGAACACAGCTTATGTCTGATGGTGCGTGTTTTTATCCATTATGAGCAGTGCAGAGAGGGAGGTGGTTCTAAGTAATCTGGACACCCTTTGCCTGGTGGCTCTGGGTGAGAAAGTGGCGGAAGACTTCCTGCTGGCCAGAGACACTGTTATCACCATCAGCAACATAACAGACCATATGAGGGTAAGAACGTATTTCAAATCAGCTGGTACTGTGAACAACTCTAGTAGTAAATACATAATGCTTAATACTGCCCTGTGTCTCCCCAGCAATCGAAGGGCGCTCCATTCAGACTATCCAAAGAACATCAGCTCTTCACCTACATCACACAGGCCATAGCTGAAGGTAGGGCTGTCAAAATTTGGCAAAAATTATGTTTGATTATTCCTTCTAAAAACAAACACAAGTTCAAACCCATTCAAATTAAGAGGGCAAACCAATACAAGAGACATGACTACTTGTATAGGTATATTTATTTCAGCGTAAACATGTCTTTTAAAAGAGCTACATACATAGAGCTACATACCTACACAAACAAAATGTCCTGTACCCTTAAAACCTAATTTAAAGACCATAGACCTCTCTCTCTCTCTCTCTCTCTCTCTCTCTCTCTCTCTCTCTCTCTCTCTCTCTCTCTCTCTCTCTCTCTCTCTCTCTCTCTCTCTCTCTCTCTCTCTCTCTCTCTCTCTCTCTCTCTCTCTCTCTCTCTCTCTCTCTCTCTCTCTCTCTCTCTCTCTCTCTCTCTCTCTCTCTCTCTCTCTCTCTCTCTCTCTCTCTCCCCCTCCCTCCCTCTCGCTCCCCTGTCTCTCTCTCTGTGTCTACGATGAAGGATTCATGATTGATGTGTTAGTCGATAGCCTAATTTTAATACGGATTAGGTAATATTCATACTGGTTTAAATAAACAATTTGATAACATGTTTCTATCTTTGCTGAGCAAGAGTGAAAGTGATGTTGTGTGACTCCTGTCCGTCATGCAGCGTATTCAGTGCAGCGGCCACAGCCCTTGCGAAAATTCGTGAGGCTGACAGCCACGGCAGTGCTGTCTCCCCCCCCCCCCCCCCAAACAAATATTAATTTTCACATGCGAATATCTTTTCTTTTTTTCTTTTTTTTTTACACAATTCGGTTGTATATTCGAATTTGGAATATTCATTGACAGCCCTAGCTGAAGGTAAATGTGGAGACATGCTAGAGAGGATTGTTGTTGCTTCGAAGTTAAAGGTGCAATGTGTTTTATTTTCAGCTCTGACCTCTTATCGTTCAGTGATATGAATAACCACAAATCACAGCAAACAAAACAAATTCAAATAGAAAGGTAGCTGTAAGTCTACATCTGCCATTTTGAATGCCCTCAATCGATATCATTCACTGCACAGTTTGCTAATAAATAGACCCAAATGAAATCTAACTTTATACACCTATTGTTGATTTAAAATTTGCCGAATGGATGTGACTGCTTCTTAGGTATGTGACGGTCATTCTTGTCTCATTGTGCCACTAGTGGTACCCCTCTTGGTGCACTCCACTGGCATGCCTTATTTTTGCCTTTTCCTAAGGTGTGGTGAAAGAGGACCCTCACTGGCAGAGCTTCATGGAACAAGCCGTCCGGCTCCTGTATTTCCTGGCTGAGTCTCCTGACCAGCTGTGCGCCTCTCTCCTCAAGCGCAGCGCTCACCTCTTACTGGATCAGATTATAGAGGGCGGTGAGGTCAGCAAGGATACAGGCCAGTCAGAAGGCAGCTCCCAGGACTCAGACGACCAGAATCAACAGGGTATGAGATTACTACTTTCTGTTCTCCTAACTGTCTGACCCAGCTTGTGTGTGTGTGTGTATGCGCGGTCAGATTCAGTGCTCCTCACACTAGGCTTGGGCGATTGGACGAATATATCTGCAATCGGTGATTGACTTTGTCCAATTGGCGGTTGTTGTTGTTTTGGGGTTTTTTTGCGCGATGTTTATCCTTTTTACGTCGCTGATTTAATGGTCTGCCCCCTCGAGAATTCAACTCATTAAATAATCAACCAGTGCAATTCAAAGCATGCGCGAATAGTAACTGGCAGTTGGAGTTAGGCCATATGCACGTTCGGTAACTATAATTAACATGCTGTTAATTATGTAGTAACTGTAAATAAACTTCTAATAAATTATGTAGTAATGTGATGAAACCACCCGCCTGTCTTACCCTGTATGTAGGCTGTACCACTCACTATAACAATTAATTCCCAAATAATTATTGACCAAACTTCTTTATTCTGCTTTCATTTTACTCTGTAATTACCCAATACTTCCAGATAATTCTACTACTACAACTTGTCATTATATTGATTTTACTTTACTGATATTTCTTAGCAATTTCTTGATATTACTACGTGGCGCAGTGGTTAGCGTGGTCACCTCACAGCAAGAAGGTCCTGGGTTTGAGCCCCAGGGTAGTCCAACCTTGGGGGTCATCCTGGTTCGTCCTCTGTGTTGAGTTTGCATGTTCTCCCCATGTCTGTGTGGGTTTCCTCCGGGGGCTCCGGTTTCCTCCCACAGTCCAAAGACATGTAGGTCAGGTGAATCGGGATTACTAAATTGTCCCTAGGTATGAATGTGTGTGTGTGTGTGTGTGTGTGTGTGTGTGTGTGTGTGTGTTATGGCCTGGCGGCCTGTCCAGGGTGTCTCTCCGCCTGCCACCCAATGACTGCTGGGATAGGCTCCAGCATCCCTGCAACCCTGAGAGTAGGATAAGCAGTTCAGATAATAGATGCATGGATACTACGTAATTTCTTAGCAATTTCTTCACACTTACTATGTAATTAATGGCCTGTAAATTATAGTGTTACTGCATTTCTTGTTGCACCGAGTTCCGACTAGTCTTTCACAAAACAAGGTACTGACTAAATGAAAATTCAGCCGTCTTCAATGGTTGCTGTCCGATCAATTGGTGCTGAAAAGCAACATCAATTCATAAATCATATTTGAGAATGTGCAGTTGTGCACGCTGATCATTGACTAGCATCGTTATGTTATCCCCATCTGTTTGTTCATTTGTAGGCTGCAAGCAGATCTGTCCTTCTCTGTTGTTTGCCATCAGACTTTTTTTTTTTAAATTGTGTCATCAGACAGCTGTTCAGCCTGGCTTTACAGCTTATTGCTTAAAGTTGATTTATTTTCTTTAACTGAAGAAGAGTAACCTATAAGTTGCAATGTTTCAGTAAAATTAGATTTTCCTCGGCAATCTCTGATTATTGGGCTTGGTGGTAGCCGGTAGGAAAATTTTAACATATCGCCCAACCCTACTTCAAACTCCATTTGTGACCCGTCCATGTGTCTCCCTCTCTGCTGTAGTGAACTGTGTGTGTCTGGCCCAGCTGCTGGCTCTGTGTGGATGTGTGGCGTTCTGGCAGTTATCCCACCTGGAGCGCAGTGTGAGTACGGAGCTGCGGAGGAGGAGAGGAGAGACGGAAGAGAGGGAGGAGAAGGAAAAAGGTCCTTCTAACAAGGCTAAGGTACACAGATGGAAAATGCAATTTCCTACTTCCTTGGAGAGACACTAGGGGGGGAAAAAAAATCTAAGGCTCATTCACACTTGGTTTTTTTCTGGATCCAGGACTGTTTACCCCCAAAGTTGAGAATGTTTAGGCTGCAGGGGTCCTACACATCTTGGAAAACCTGGAAATGTATACACTAGTTTTTCATTTTTCAGACATGAAAAACAACTAGAAAATTATAACATTGATCGGATATCCTGGAAATATTGTGGTCATGGAAAATTGTAAAGTCAAAGCTGCAATCTGACTCTTCTCCGTTAATAAGTTATTTTATCCATTTGAAATAAGATGATGATGTGGCGGTTGTGTTTATTAGAGTATTCTACAGTGTTCAACAGTACAATATTACAGTAGGACTGTATTCCCATACAGTTAGCATGCCTTTTCGTCTCAGAACTGCAAAGATGCTTTCCAGGGATAACGATAGCAAATTTTAAAACATGACATCCCAACAGCAGGTGGCCAGTGAGAGTGCAATGGAGGAGGAGCTTGGGTTGGTTGGCGCCTCTGCAGAGGATACAGAGGCTGAACTCATCAGAAAAATCTGTGAGACTGAATTATTAGCTGGTAAGAAATTGTATTTCACCTCCCGCCACTAATTTCTAGACCTAAATTGATGTATTAAAAAAAACAAGAGCACTTTCAATAACTACATTCAAATTTGTATAGGTTTTGCTAAGACAGATTTGATATTTTGCCAGCTTGCTGAAATTCACTAAAATTTCCTTTTTTTCTGTTCAGGGGAGAACCTGCTCTCTGCGTTTTTGCCCCTGTTGGTGAAAGTGTGTAGCTCCCCTGGCCGCTACCCCCATCCACAGCTCACCACTGCTGCCTGTTTGGCACTGTCTCAGTATATGATGCTCAGGTAAAAACATTTCCTGTTTTCTGACAGTAAAGATATGCATTTCTGCCAGAAAATCTTCTCATATGGAAACCAAATAATGGGTGCTGGCGACTCTTATTGGTTAGGTGGCCCAAGCTACCACTTTACTAGGGGGAGCCTGAATACAGATTGTAGTGGTCTGTGATTCTTAGTCGTTGATACAGGCTGACCTGGCTTATTGATTTTACTCTTTATGGACTTTTTCCTTTCTGTGTCAGTCCATCAGTGTGTGAAGAACATATCCGTTTGCTGTTCACTGTGCTGGAGCGCTCCCCTCTACCTGTGGTCAGGGCTAATGCCATCATTGCCCTTGGAGACCTCACTGTCCGCTTCCCCAACATCTTAGAGCCCTGGACTCAGAACCTCTACGCCAGGTAACACATGGTGATGTTCAGTGATCCTTCAGTGGTTGCACATCCATCTCAGCTGAACACTTGCATACCCTCCCCTACCCCAAGACAACAGTGTGTGCTCCAATCCAACTTTACAGATGTGAAAACTGTTATGAAGTAGCTCTTTTCTCCACCCATAACAACATCTGGTATCACATTGATTTAATGGCACGATAATTTGCTTGTCACCAGTTAGAAGCACTGAGCAAATTATCATTATACTCGTTTGTTTTTTCAGTATTAAAAGGAACAAGCAGTGCCTGGTGGACCATTGAGTGGGTTTATTGTAAACAATGTTTCATTTCACTCGATGTGCCTCTCAGATTGTACACTTCAGCCTTTCTCATATGGATCCCACTACCTGTCTCAAGATGCTCGTTCTTTTCAGCCGCTGAAGCGTTGCTGCTGTCACGATGCTCTGCTGAGCCACATGAGCCACAAACTTTTGAGATGATCTGTGTTGGCAAACTCTAGTAACGCTCTTGTATTGATGCTTGCTGTTACCGTAGCAACCAACCAGCATATCAGGGCTGTCAAGAGGACTTGCCCTCACTCCATTTGTGAACAAGGGTGGAGTGTTGGGTTGCCTCAAACAAGTGTGGTTTTAGACGGAGAATGGCTTAATTATTGGTGTGTTACAGATAGCGACTCGAACCTGTGAATAAGAGTGTTGTAATTATACAGAGTGTCTGGACGACCAGAGGGATAATTTCTGATGAAGTTAAAGGTCCTTACAAGGCTTTACTATATGTAGGGAGGGAAGTTGAAGTTCACTTTAAAAAATGCTCAAATGATTGCCATTGGTTCCCGCTACACTGAATTACACTGCCGCCATATAGCCCACTTTGAAGTGGAACCAACGAGTTATGTTCCATTATAGTTGATGTGTGGTTTTAATTATAATGGTTAGTTAGTCTCACACTGGGTTGTTTGAGATGTGTAAAACACTGAGCTTTTACACTATTAGTCATTAACCTCCGTGCATTTTTCTAGACGATAAGCACTTCACGATGTTCTTTAATTGTCTCCCACACACACCTCCACTATTTTCATTCTTTTAAACTGACTGCCCTGTAGCCTCCTGATAAGAGCATTAAGAATTAATTGCCCTCTTAAATGTTGTAAGCCTCTGCATTAGCATGTGGAAGTATGGTTTAAGATGGAGTACATGCCGAGCCATCACTAGCAGGCTATAGCCATATGTCTGATCCTCTGCCAAGAATCCCGCTCTGCAATGCGCGGTTAATGACTGTCTTTTGTTAATCATTCTTGGGTTTGTTTTGTTTTTTTACATCAAAATTGGTGTCAAAATTCCATATACTCCAGGCACACCCTTTCTAATTCCATTGTATTCCCCAAGACAGCTGTTTTTGTTTCAGTACAATCCACCCCATTGGAGGTCTACAGAAATGTAAATTGTCTGTGGCTCAATAATGATGCATGAACAGGTGTGGCATTGAATTTTTATCAAAGAAATACATCAGTGATGCACCATTCTCCCATTCTTTCTCCTTTCTTCAAGGCTTAGTGACGATGTCCCATCTGTGAGGCAGACAGCAGTGACGGTACTGACTCAGCTGGTGCTCAAGGATGTGCTCAAGGTTAAAGGTCAGGTCAGCGAGGTGGCTATGCTTCTCATTGACCCGCAACCACACATAGCCAGCCTTGCCCTCAATTTCTTCAACGAGCTGGCTACCAAGGTATACATGCAACCTACACCCCGAACACAAGGACACCAAAGAATTAGGTAGTTTCTCACCTTCTTTCTAAATTATCTCACATTCCTCAGGACAACGCAATCTACAACCTGCTCCCAGACATCATCAGTCGACTATCTGATCCCGAGAGAGGCATAAGCCCGGAAGACTTCAACGCCATCATGAGGTAAGCTGCATATGCGAATTTTCAACTGCTGCCTTGACTCTTGAGGGAGTTATCCACCCTGCTGAGGACTTGGCAGGGTGGTGACTAATCGTTATTTTGGTTAAGAACCTGCAAAGAAAGCAAGACAAATTCAAAGAGAAAGTAGCGGATATGGTTTGGATAAGAAACCGTGATAAATGGGATAAAGTGACTATTGACAATGAGGATGGAACAACTAAGTATTGGGACACAGTTAAAAGTTGAACAATACAGAGTGTATTCAAAGACGTTATGATTACAACTTGTCGCTGTTATCCATCCCTCCGAGTAATGGCTAAGGGAACTAAATGAGTTTCTGGTGTTATTTCTTTTAGTCTGGGCATTTGGACCTGCGCCCAGATGGGAGTCTCAAAACTCCTAGTTATGGGGGGTGGGAATACTCTGGCAGTATTTTCTGGTGCGGTGAACTGGATCTGTTGCTCACCCATGATTTCATGTTACTATCCTACCAAGTCCAATTTTGTGTGTGACTTGGGTGTTACCATACCAACAGACCAGAATGAAACACTTGACACTAAAAGGTCGATAAAATAATAGTGCTTGCTTCCAGCTTACAAGATTTCACTTTCCTGAGACGGTACTTGTTGCTGTCCTGTCTTTTACGATGGCCTCTGAGCACTGATGCCAGGAAAAGCTTACAAACGGCATGTTTGACTTTTGTCATTTTCAGACATTAGTGATCGCAGTGATCACTGCCGTGATTAAAAAAAAAAAAACGGGGTTTTTTTGTCTTTTTTCTTCATCTTCCAGACAGCTGTTCTCCTACATCACCAAAGAAAGGCAGACTGAATCTTTGGTGGAGAAACTGTGTCAGCGCTTCAGGACTGCCAAGTGAGTTAACGTTCCTTTTCTGATCCCAGCCTTTCTTTCACCTTTCCCATGCCCTCTTCCTCTTTCTTTGTCGTCTGTTGCCCTGTTCACCTCTATCTTTCCATCTTGGTTCTGTCCTGCAGTATTTCATTTGTGTACGAGAGGTTGGTGCATTGTGTGTGGGCCTTTTTGTTGTCCATAAAGCTGAATGGTTGAGTCAACTCACAGTTCAGAAGTGGACTTTAGACAGTTGTGCTGTAAGAACTGCCCACACTTATTCCACTCCAGTTTTCTCACTTCCTGTGATGATAACCTGTCCTTCCACATAGGTAGTCCAGAAAACAAAAGGCTGAGCACAGACTTCTGCCTGTCACTGACTCACCGGTCCATACCCCGACATTTGTATAGGAAGGACGTTTCATATTATTGGCTAAGTGAATTAGGCATACTAGGGCTCCAGGAAATGAAATTTGGCCCCAATTCTTGGTCAGAGCTCTCTTCATTATTGATAGGCCCTTTGTCCTCGATTCTCAATTACTATGCATTTCACATTGTGTCTAATTAAGTTTCCCTGGTCTCTCATCCCATCTCTCCAACCCATTCACTTCGTCTCCAAACCCCCATCAGAACCGAGCGTCAGTGGTGTGACCTGGCCGTTTCCCTCTCTCTACTGTCTATGTGCGAGCGTGGCTTGAAGAGGCTGCAGGAGTGCTGGGAGTGTTACAGCGACAAGCTGACCGAGCCCGGAGTCTACCAGCCTCTGCTTGCTATCACCGCCAAGCTCCGCCGTGGAGCTAAACCTCAGCTCAAGGCACTCCAACCCAATCTTTACATTATGAAACACAAATCATGACGCTTTTCAGTTTGCTGTAATGTTTGGTTCCTTGTATTGATAATAACCCCCTCCCCCCCAGACCCAGGTTGACGAATTTGAGAAGCGGCTGACGGCGGTTCACACACGGGGTCTGGAGAATGTGGAAAGCCCTGAGATGGGGGGGGAGAACCAGACAGGAGGAGGGTCTGGTGAGAAGACGGCTACGCGGGGCAGGTCCAAGAGAGGTTGGATTCTACAAAGACATTGCTTGGTGCAAAGAAAAAAATTGTGAGTTTATTCTCACTTTTTATGTAAATAACCGTTTGTTTTGTCTCCTTTCACGCAGGTCAGGCAAAGCCTTCAGTTTCCGGTTGCAGCGATGAAGACTTGGTGACTCCCAAAACCAACCGCAAATCAAAGAAACCGGCCATCGTCTTCAGCAGCGACGAGGAGCACGAAGAGGGTAGGTGTAGTTTTATTCATGCCAAACTCTGTTATTAAATAACCAAAATTGATAATGACGGGGCTCTAAAGTTAAAATGTGCTCAAAGAGGCCTGAAAATGGGGGGGAGGTACAACAAAGAAATAATCAAATGTTCAGCGCCCTGTGAGGCCCCTTGGATGGATCATACATTTTCCCTCCTCCTATGTGTCACTGTTAAAATGGTTAAGGTCACTGTGTTGGGTCATGAGCACTAAAAGAAGGACCTTTCCTATGAAAACAATACGAAAATACTTGTATTTGTATTCCCAAAAAATAGTAATAGGGATCCCCCCCACCCCCTTTTTCTCCCCAATTCCATCTGGCCAATTACCCCACTCTTCCGAGCCGTCCCAGTCACTGCTCCACCCACTCTGCCGATCCGAGGAGGGCTGCAGACTACCACGTCTCCTCCGATACATATGGAATCGCCAGCTGCTTCTTTTCACCCGACAGTGAGGAGTTTCACCAGAGGGATGTAGGGCATGGGAGGATCACACCATTCCCCCCAGTTCCCCCTCCCCCCTGAACAGGCGCCCTGACCGACCAGAGCAGGCGCTAGTGCAGCGACCAGTTCACATACCCATATCCGGCTTCCCACCCGCAGACACAGTCAATTGTGTCTGCAGGGACGCTCGACCAAGCCGGAGGTAACATGGGGATTCGAGCTAGAGATCACCGTATTGGTAGGCAACAGAATAGACCACCATGCCACCCAGATGCCCTCTTTTTTTGACAGATCTCCAGTGGACAGAAGGCCTCAGGCTAGTGAACTCAAATTCATAAAGTCCTTGCTGGCTTGGTCTCAATACAGGCGCACTTTGCACTTATGACACTTTGTCGATTGTTTTGTTTTTTTAAAATGCTAATTTGCTGAGCTAAAGTCTGCCAGATCGTGACTTACTGGAAGTCTGTGTTGAAGTGCTATATTGAAGCATTCATGGACAGACGTCTTGGTGAACACTGCTCTAAGGTCTTTATGTCTATTGGACCTTGAAGCTCAGGAGTCCACAGCCAGTATAATACTCTGATTTGTTTTAAAAATCAATTTTTCCCTTTTTTCTTTTTTTTCTGTCAGATGCTGTGATGGCGGAGAGTGAGACCCCTAAAGTGACGACACCCATTGCCCGGACCACTCGACGAACTCGTCTCAGACACTGATCTCGTTTTTTTTTTTCCTTTGGATCATCTGTATGTATGACACTTTGTTCCCGTCTAAATATTTGTAATTACTTCATATTTAACTATTTTCAATTTACCAGTTATTTTACCCTTATTTTAATCTTTTTTATTTTTGTTTTTGTTTTGTTTTTGTCTTCTTTCTTTTTTTTTGTAGTTTTTGTCTTCGTGTTGCACTGCTGTGGGTTGGGGGAAACAATATTTTGTTTCATGTGTGCAGGTGCATAGAATCTCTTCTACTATTACTACTACTACTGCTACTTTTGGCTGTTCCCGTTAGGGGTCGCCACAACGGATCATGTGTCCATCTCGTCTGTCCCCTGCATCTGCACGTCTTCTCTCACCACATCCATAAACCTCCTCTTTGGCCTTCCTTTTTTCCTCTTCCCTGGCAGCTCCATATTCAGCATCCTGCTCCCAGTATACCCAGCATCTCTCCTCCACACATGTCCAAGCCATCTCAATCTTGCCTCTCTTCCATTTGTCTCCAAACCGTCTAACCTGAGCGGTCCCTCTAATATAATCATTCTTAATCCTGTCCTTCTTCGCCACATCAAATGAAAATCTTAGCATCTTCAACTCTGCCACCTCCAGCTCCGCCTCCTATCTTTTTGTCAGTGCCACTGTCTCCAAACCATATAACATAGCTGGTCTCACAACCATTTTGTAAACCTTCCTTTAACTCTTGTTGGTACCCTTCTGTCGCAAATCACTCCTGACACTCTTCCCCACCCACTCCACCCTGCCTGCACTCTCTTCTTCACCTCTCTTCTGCACTCCCCGTTACTTTGTACAGTGGACCCCAAGTATTTAAACTTATATGCCTTCGTCACCTCTCCTCCTTGCATCCTCACCATTCCATTGTCCTCCCTCTCGTTCACGCATAGGTATTCCGTCTTGCTCCTACTGACTTTCATTCCTCTTCTCTCCAATGCATACCTCCACCTCTCCAGGCTCTCTTCCACCTGCAACCTACTCTCGCTAGAGATCACAATGTCATCCACAAACATCATAGTCCACGGAGACTCCTGCCTGATCTTGTCCATCACCATTGCAAACAAGAAAGGGCTCAGAGCCGATCCTTGACGTAATCCCACCTCCACCTTGAACCCACCTGTCTTTCCAACCGCACACCTCACCATTGTCGCACTTCCCTCATACATATCCTGCACCACTCCTACATACTTCTCCACAACTCCCGACTTCCTCATACAATACCTCACCTCCTCTCTCGGCACCCTGTCATATGCTTTCTCTAAATCCACAAAGACACAATGTCACTCCTTCTGGTCTTCTCTTTACTTCAACAACATTCTCAAAGCAAAAATCGCATCTGCGGTGCTCTTTCATGGCATGAAACCATACTGCTGCTCGCTGATCGTCACCTCTTCTCTTAACCTCGCTTCTATTACTCTTTCCCATATCTTCCTGCTGTGGCTGATCAACTTCATACCTCTGTAGTTGCTACAGTTCTGCACATCACCCTTATTCTTGAAAATCGGTACCAGTATGCTTCTTCTCCACTCCTCAGGCATCCTCTCACTTTCCAAGATTATGTTAAACAATCTAATTAAAAACCCCACTGCCACCTCTCCTATACATCTCCGTGCCTCCACAGGTATATCATCTGGACCAACTGCCTTTCCACTCTTCATCCTCTTCATAGCTGCCCTCACTTGCTCCTTGCTAATCCACTGCACTTCCTGATTCACTATCCCCACATCATCCAACCTTCTCTCTCTCTCGTTTTCTTCATTCATCAGCCCCTCAGAGTACTCCTTCCACCTTCTCAACACACTCTCCTCACTTGTCAGCACATTTCCATCCTTGATCGCCCTTACCTACTGCACATCCTTCCCAGCTCGGTCCCTCTGTCCAGCCAATCGGTACAAGTCCTTTTCTCCTTCCTTAGTGTCTAACCTCTCATACAACTCACCATACGCCTTTCCCTTTGCCACTTCTCTCTTCACTTTATGCTGCATCTCCTTGTACTCCTGTCTACTTTCTTCATCTCTCTCCCTATCCCACTTCTTCTTTGACAACCTCTTCCTCCATATACTTTGCTGTACTTCCTCGTTCCACAACCAAGTCTCTTTGTCTTCTTCCTCTGTCCCAATGACACACCAAGTACCTTCCTAACTGTCTCCCTCACTATTTCTGCAGTGCTTACCCAGCCATCTGGTAACTCTTCGCTACCACCCGGTGCCTGTTTTAACTCTACACAACAGTCTTCCTTCTTCAACTTCCACCATTTGATCCAGGTGCATAGAATTAAATGACATGTAAATGTTCCTGTTCCTGTTCTTTTGTAAACCAGCATCAACTGTTGAGCCCCTTTTTTAATAAATAAATAAACCTGGTTGTGGTTCAGTAGCAACCTTGCAGCACTCTGTCTCAGTCTCATTTTATGATGCGTTGCCCTCTGAAGGTTCAATCCACTGAGATTAATGCTAACATATGTGAAGGGTTGGCTATCTCTCTGGTCACTTCAAGTAGATTTATATCCATCATTACTTGTAGCACTGAACAGCCATTCGTATTTGTTTGGATAGCGGGGGTTCATGGGCAGTCACAGCTTGCCTAGACAGTGTTACTGTCCCACTCACTTATACACTTAACTCTTTTCCTTCAGATCCTCATTCTCCTCATCCCGCTTGCTCTTCCATATCAAATTCAAGTCTTTATCAGACCCGTGCAACGTGCCTTCAGCGCTTGTTCCACACCACTGAGCGTGGCAGCATGTTACCTCTTTTACAACTTGCCGTTTCCTTGCTCGCTGACATGTTTGATCTACCCTAGCTGCCCTCCACTCATCCAGTAATCAATCTCTTTTGTAGGTCTCTCCGCAGCCTCTGCCATGCATCCTTCTCTCTACCCCAACCTCTTCACAGCTGCCTACTTTCCTCCTACAATGCGCCTCACTCTGCACTGACATCACATGCATTGTAGCTTGACCCCACCCCCCCGGTTACTAATCTCTTCTCGCCCACTCTCCCCCACACATTCTCCTCTCCTAAAAGACGAGAGGAGTGCACTTCTGTGTTGCTGATTGATTATATAAAGACACTTGCCAGCTATGGATAAATAACATTTTATGGAGCTATGACCAGTTAGGTTTTATGTGAAGACCAATTGCGGTGTTACAGAGACCGTATATTTCTTATCCCTTACAGCACAGACACAGCTTGCTGTTTCCTGTCATAATTTGACTCATTTCAGCGCTATAGGCCATCAATTTAACTACTCGAACAAATGGATCATAAAATAGAAGATGGACATTACCCAAGCTTCATTCACTCTGCTTCCCATAAAGAGCAAAAAGATTGTGGCAAGCTTATGTCGCCCACAGAATGAAGATGGATAACGATGATGATGATGAGCTTCCCCCGTTTGCTCTCATTAGAACGTCTAATAAGTCAACGGCCTATTTATCACTAGTCTAACAGTCATATGCATCCGTACTGAACGTGTGACGTACAGTTGGGATCGCAGCGGTCGTGTCTACATGTAACCCGATCTTGAACTTTAGAGGTCTGTGTGGTGGATTGTGCCCGTTCCCTGCTCGTGCTGTGGCAATTCGGCTGCAGGGGGTACAAGGAGCAGATGGCCCTGACAGACTGTAACTTACCCAGCTGAGAAGAGAGGTCAGCACACGCTGGGAAAAGACTGCATAGACAAAGGGAAGAGCGAGGGTGATTTGTGCGGTTGCCATGCATGGAAAAAGTGCAGTTGAGGCGAACCTGCGACGACGGGGGGACGTCGGCGGCAGTGAAGTGGATGGAGTTATGATCACAACTCACGAATTGTGTTATTTTCATTTGAAGGGTTAAGTGAACGGTGGTTGTGGGTGTGGAGTGTTTTAAAAAAAATACACGAGTGTTTTCTTAATAGTGATGCGGCATTGTCTAAAAAAAATGAGACAACTCTGTAGCGAGCTTCTTTGGCCAGTTCCTAACAAGCCGTTGGTTTGGCCTTACATACGAGGACCTCGGTGGTATAAACAGTGCATTCAGCCTACCTCGCTTGCTACTTTTGATTCCATTGTCTTCAGGTATTCTTTTTCTCGTTCTTTTAAATATCGTTTACGGTAAAACTGAAAAGTAGTTTCCTGGGAAAAATACATAATTCATTTACGATTATTTATTCATGGGATACACGGACTCCAGGTGTCCTGTCAGCTTGGCAGTAACAGTCACTCCCTCCAAGGCTGTGACATCATTCCAGTCAAACGGAGGTGTGTGTGTGTGTGTGTGTGTGTTGGGGGGGGGGGCACTCTGGCTCAACGAAACCTCTGCAGAATCCCAGCTGACACCTTAACATTCAACCTCTGCCAAGTGAACAAAGACACAAGAGGCAAATTCCTCCTTTCAGTTCCATCACTGAGGGGGAGAGGAAAGGAGGCGGGGCCGGGCGAGGGAGGGAGAGCGAGAGAGAGAGAGAGAGGGTGATGCTCTCCGCAGGTGCCTACAAGTGAGAGGTAGACGAGAGATGGAGTAGAGCTCGCAAGAGCGAGAAGACGCAGCTTCCACAGAAAAGAAACCCCACAAGGTGAGTTAAAGAAATATCCTTTTTTTTTCCTTTTTCTTTTTAAATTAAGTTGTATGGTGTCAATTCTAGGATGGTACTATTTACATGAACACATACTAAAACGTTTCAACCTTTTTTGTCAAATTTAAGTGTGTCCTCTATATTCCACGGTAAACTTAAGTGGGATCACAATACTATTTTCTCCTGAGGTCTGACTCCCGACTAAAGTGACACAGGTTCTCAGCAGAACAAGCTTTTCTGGGTCTTCAAAGTGTCACCCAATTTTTATTTACTTGTTTACTTGCATCGTTATTGATGAATTTCCAGCAAGGAAAATGATGCAGCGGTTTTGGAGTTTTAAACTCTGACAAGGTAAATTCTCTCAGCGTCACGGTAACACATCTGAACAATTCTGAGTCACAATAGTTGGTCGTAGCGAACTTGCGCAGCATGCAGACCCACACGGAGGGATAAATGCAACGCGAGGACCACTGATAATTTATCAGACAAACTCCACTGAGTGGTATTAAAGGCTGCACGAACGGCAGCATCCGTGATACTGAATCTGAACCGTGTATGGCTTCACACCAGTCACTTGCCTCTTTCTGCGTTATTTTTCCTGGTGATCTGTGCAGGCTTTGTGTGTGTGCACGACATCGTGCTCAGCCCTTCCACCCCTCTGTTTGAGCCGGCCACCCCCATCTCCGCTGCCATGCTGTGCCCTGTGCTGCTTTGTGCCACTTTGCTGTTGTTGGCGCCGCTGGAACACACGGAGGCGCGTCCTCTGCACCCTTCCCCCGACGCCGTGCAGGTACAACCAAACAGAGGACAGGTGAATGGAAACGAGGGGGGATGAAAAAAAGGGAGGGGGGGGGACAAAGTGAATGGAGGGCAACAGTATGGACTGAAAAAGAGGGGAGAGTGGAAATGGGAATGGGAACGAGCGAGAGAGAGAGAGGGGGAGTGGGCGAGCAAGAAAGGATAAAATAATGAAATGTATCACTGATTGAATTAAACTTCTGCCTGCTACTGTGTGTGTCTATTAAATGGCGCTGTAAGGTTGGGTTTTTTTTTCTTTCTCCATTTATTTTCCACCACTCTAGTTTGTGGAGCAGTTCCTGGAGCGCTACAATGACCTCCTGACCCTAGATGACCTCAGCAACCTGTTGAACAACCCACCGGAGGAGCCGGCCGCTTTCGATGCCGGGCTCAAGGGGGCCGAGTACCCGAAGTGGGTCGACCTACCTGCACAAGGTGAGACTCCCTGGCTCCGCCTACTGAAGGGGGCGCTGGCCAATCAGAAGCGGGCAGAACCGGACCGGTCACGGAGGGGATGGAACCGGGGATGCTTCGGCCTGAAACTGGATCGGATCGGCTCCATGAGCGGACTGGGCTGTTAGTGGGGGAGAGAGGAAGGAAAGACTAATGACATCCTTCATAGGATACGGCAACAACACACGTACGCTCGCAAACGCTTACACACACACACACACGTTGAATAAAAGGGTGACTACAAGGTACGTGTGGTATGATGTGTACTTGCAGTACTGCTTCTGTGGTTCCATTGAGCATATTGTAGGTAAGATAGATAAAACGCTTCGCACCGCCATTTTAAAGCGACGGCTGTAGTCTCCTCTGTGTATCGACCCTAATGTAAAAACATGGGAGCTATGTTTACATCATACCGCTTACACTATACTGATGATCAGGTTTGATGCCCCCAGTTGTTTTCAGAGTAAACCGGCACTTTGTGCGCTACCAGCTCCATTGATACAAGTGCAAAAGTATTTAGACAAATAAATGTGATTCTATAGAGCAGGGATACTTTGTATAAAGCATGTGTGATGGGCATATTTACACAATTATGACACCTGTAATTCCATTTTTGTTTCTCTTTTTGTATTTTTACTTATAATTTGCATGAATAAATATTATTGACATTTGCATTGGTTTGTTGTATTGTGAGAAAACGTTATTCTGATGGTGAAATTAGTTTGTTGATTCTACGTAAGCGACACGATTTCAGTTTTGCCTCTCTTCACAATGGGAGTACCGATTTGTCGTGGCAGATATTTTCACCTCCATTACCGGTTGTGCTTTTCGTCACGTCTGCCCGACGCTGCTGGAGGAAATTGGAATTTTCCTCCCAGAGGTAAAACGGATACCCAGTCTTGTGAGAACAGGAATGGGAGAAAACTAAGAGGGAGCGGATCCCACTCGAACACATCACCGCTTCCAAAACTGATGTCTCTTTATTGATGAGGTGTGTGTGTGGGTGTGGGTGGGGGGTCTCAGTTAAATGAATTATAGAACAAGCAAATTATTTACTGCCTTTCCATCTGCTCCCCACTGGCAATGCAAATCCTCATTAATAAAACAGCCTACGTACACTAAGAATAAACGTTTACAGTCAAGTTCTGAATCATTTTGACGGTACAACCCAACAGACCGCTCATCTTTTATGAAAAGATGAAAAGAAAATAGGGCGGCATGGTGGCAGAGTGGTTAGTGCGATCGCCTCACAGCAAGAAGGTCCTGGGTTCGAGCCCCAGGGTAGTCCAGCCTTGGGGATCGTCCCAGGTCGTCCTCTGTGTGGAGTTTGCATGTTCTCCCCGTGTCTGCGTGGGTTTCCTCCGGGGGCTCCGGTTTCCTCCCACAGCCCAAAGACATGCAGGTCAGGTGAATCGGCCGTACTACATTGTCCCTAGGTAGGAGTGTGTGTGGACCCTATGATGGACGGGCAGCCTGTCCAGGGTGTCTCCCCGCCTGCTGCCCAATGACTGCTGGGATAGGCTCCAGCATCCCGTGATCCTGATTAGGAAAAGGGGCTTGGATAATGGATGGATGGATGGATGGAAAGGAAAATGGGAGGAGAGAACGCGAACGACCGGGAGCTCTCACGAAATAAAAGAAGACCGAGACTTTCAGGATGACTTGGGATTTTGACGCACAACAGGCGACCATAAAGAAATCTTCCCGTATCTGATTTCAGAATGAACACAGCCATAATTCTTGTAGGTGTTTTTTTTTTAAATGATTAAGCAGTGATTTTACAAGTCACGTCAGCATGCGTCACTTGCCAAGTTCAGTTTGCACATTCAAGGAACTTGGTCTTGGTGGATTTCTTACAAAGAAAAAAAAACACAAGAAAAACGGAGACTTTTAAAATATCTAGAAAAGAATATCGAAGAATATGTTGAGGAATAAAGGATGCTAGGAGATGTTAAAATGCATTCATACAGACATAGTGTGTACTGGCCTCAGTGGGCTGTTTGGTCAGATAAAGGCCTCGAGAGAGAAGGGGGACAGAAGGGGGTTAGACTCCCACTTTCACTGCCCGTATCTCACTGCCTGGGTTAGCGCTCTGTCTTTGTATACACACACATTTTATATATGTATATATATATATATAATCCAGTGAGTCAAGTAAATTCTTTATGAGACGGTACAAGCCTGTTTCGTGCCATAAGCAATCATCTGTCAATAAAAAAATTATTTAAAATGATTATTTATTGACAGCTGATGATTGCTTATGGCACGAAACAGGCTTGTACCATCTCATAAAGAATTTACTTCACTCAATGGATTATATACACACACACACACATACACACACTCACCCAGGTGACAACTGAAAAAACCCCTGAATGCTTGACCCTACAGTGAGGGGGTCCGGGGGCTCTGTTATGCTGTGGGGGGGATTTTCCTGGCATGGTTTGGGTCCACTTGTCCCCTTAGAGGGAAGGATCACTGCAAATCAATACAAAGTTATTCTGAGTGATCACCTTCATCCTGTGATGAAACACTTCTATCCTGATTGGGGAGGGGGGGGGTCTCTTGTGCAGGATGACAATGCCCCCATCCACAGGGCACGAGAAGTCCCTGAATGGTTTGATGAGGAAGAAAATGATTTAATGATCACCACCTCATATCAGCCGAACATCTTTTGGAAGAACGGCGCTCCATCCCTCCAGCAGAGTTCAGAGACTTGTGGAATCTACAACAAGGGGCACTGAAGCTGGTCTGGAGGCTCGTGGTGGCCCAACACCTTACTAACCCGCTTTATGTTGGTTTCTCCTTTCTCAGCCTGTACAGTCGACCTACTCTACTTATCACCCAGACGTTCAAATTCTGTCCATCTATACATCTGTCTGCCTGTTTCTTTTTGTTTTTACTTATTTCTAGTGAGTTATATTTTGTATAGTGGGTTAGTGGGAGGTCAGACCACCTACCTTTTAACTTGTGGAACAGTTTTCTCCAGTTTAGCTGACGTCCAGCAGACAAGGGTGCTGTTCTCGTATCCCACCACTAGATGTCAGTGTCACTCCATTTGTTTTTTTTTTACTCAAACAGCCCAGCCCTCCTAATAGCCTTCTCCAGACCGAACCAGACTTCACGGGACAGGAAACACAAACAGCAAAGATCCGGCTGAAGCCCCATTACATAGATAAACACACAACTGCTGACGCGCATCACACATTCCACAGATCCCCAAGTGCTGATTCATAGGCCAACTTCCTAAATGTCTTCTTTTAAAAGAGGAGGCGTCTTCTTTTGACTGTTCTAACAAGAACGTGTCGTGCCAGATGGGCTACAGGTTTCTAAGGGTGGCGTCTTACCACTGCATAGAGCTAAACTAATGCAAAAACACAACTGGGTTGCTTTAGGGGTTTATATATATATATATACATACATACATACATACATACATACATACATACATACATACACACACACACACACACATATATATATATATATATATATATATAATCACTGCTCAGTACATTTATTAGAAGGTGGTGCGCTTTTGCCACAGTTTACATGACCCAAGGTGTTCGGAGTGAACATGTGGTCTGCGTGGCTTAGTCCGAGAATGTACAGTACAGACTACATGCCTGGGCCACAGTTGGAGCAGCCATCCCGCATCTATTCTTAGCCTGACCTTTACTTCCCCTCTTTGACCTTAAGCTGCAAAGCAAAGGCCAAGACTGGTATGCATTTTCCCAGGGTTGTGGCAGTTCAGCTATGCCTTGGATGGCAGCCACAAAATCAACCAGCCCTTTTCAATGATCGGTGCCGAATCGATACCAGTATGCCGCAAAATGTGTTTTAATGCGGGTTATGTTGTGTCAGAGAGCACAAGTTGGTGCGTGTCGTCTGGCTGAGTGTCTGGTTGGCCCCGTAACACGCTGTGTATTAGTGTCTGCTGTGGTGACAAGATGCCATGTGATGGGTAAGGTTTCAATTGACTTTTGGGACTGCCCACTTACCAGGCTGCCGGGCAGAGGCCCGGTATACAGCTAACATGATATTTCCAGAAGGATTCAGCATGAAAAGCCCTCTGGGTAGCATTCTGGTTTACGTGACCCGTTATTCAAACTCAGCATTTCACGTTTTCCTCCAAAGGTCACGGCTTCTTCTTCTTCTTCTTTTTTTTTCATCCCGGATAATCCCACAGTCACTGTACAAAAGGGTCCCAGCTCAGGAAGATGTAAAAACACAACACATATGTACAGGTCCCGTCACATTATGTGCCCGATGAAGAAAAATGAAGCGGCATTATGCACTGAGAAGAAGTGTCTTCATTGTGCCCATCAGCACTTGGCATTCTGACCAACAGCTACTCTTTGGATCGACCAGTGGCCTCTCCAACAGTTCAGTGATGGGGGAAACTTTTGCATCAAACCCGTGCATGACGTGTATTGATCAGTGATCTGAGTCGACAGACTGAAATAATCTGCACGGTACATCCAGTTCAGGCAAAGGATCGCTCAGATGACAAGCAAATAAAGGGATTAGGGAATAATAAGTACCTACCACAGTAGGAAAAAACGCTTCTTATAGCAGGTCTCCACTGTATATCGCATATCAAATACTGTACTGTTGAGGGGCAGCACTGCAACCTCGGCACTAATAAGAAGAAAAAAAAGCTTTAACACAAATATACACGAGATGAACATCGGGGTTGTTGAACTGAGTGGGTGGTTTTAATAACACGTCTTTTAAATGCAATATACTATATATATATATCATCATACTGCAGCATACACATCCAGTATAAATACAGCATAAATTAGTTAGCTATAGTTTACTATATTATGCCCTTTTTCACTACACGGTACCGGCTCAACTCGACTCGACTCACTGAGTGTCATTTTCCATTACCGTGACAGTAGCCCTCAGTGTAGCTGGTCTGCATTGATTCTGGTACCCACTCCAGTGTTTTTGGAAGCTCGACAAAGGTGGTACCAGAAAAGTGGTAACAGCTACCAAAACGCCGGTACTTTCCAGTAATGGAAAACAAAAAAGTCGAGTCAAGTTGAGCCGGTACCATGCAGTGGAAAAGGGGCATTAGTAAATAGAGGGGACCAAGTCTCAAGTCATGGCACTCAAGTCCCAAGTTTTAAACTTGGAGTTTCAAGTGCCAAACGAGTCATTATGCGCTCGGCATCAAATCTGATGCCATTTCAAAATGCTAACAGAGTAACAGTTAATACAAAATGTGCACAAATCATTGAGTGCTTTTTGTAATTTGCATTTATTATGGATTGATACTACTTCGACAGGCATGGGCACAAGTCCATGAATACTGGGATGGCATCCAGCGCTTTACCCGTGCCCCCGTCCATAGGGTTAGTGGTTGTGTCAGGAAGGGCATCCGACGTGAAATTTTGCCAAATCATTAAGAGGATTGACAAGACCATACCGGATTGGTCTAAGTCCGGGTTAACAGAGGCCGCCATTGGTGCTGTGCCCTCACAGGGCACCGATGAAAACTGTACTAGCCGCTGTGGCGACCCCTAAGAAATAGGGAACGAGCCGAAAGGAGATTTATTATGGATTGATTCAGAGTGGGTCTTTAATTATAGAAATGAAAAACTGACCGTCTGCACACTTTTAAAAGAATTTCATTTTTGGGCTCGGAGAAGGTGTCAAGTCTTTCTAGGCAAAAAGCTCAAGCCCAAGACAAGTCACGAGTCAGCGGTGTTAAAGTAAAAGTCAAGTCACAAGTCTTTTACAGTTTGTCAAGTCTAAAGAAGTCCAATTTGTGACTTGAGTCTGACTCGAGTCCAAGTCACGTGACTCGAGTCCACACCACACCTCTGTTAGTTAACTACTTATTTGCTGAACAGCACTTAAATATACTCATGACTGATAGCTGTCCAGGACGAGATGTGGTTGCCGGATGTAGAGATGGCTAAACTGCGCATGCGCAATGACCATTTGTAGGTGCTGAGTAACTCAAGCACAGCCAGCGAGAGAGCGAGAGAGAGAGAGAGAGAGAGAGAGAGGGAGTACGAGAGCGAGAGTGGTTGAAAGTGAAGGGTCATGGTCTTTGAACAGTAAATGTCACAGTGAGTAAGACAGAGATTTGATCCATCATTTGCTCTCTCGCTGTGTCTCTTTCTATATAGTGAGAAGGTCAGTAAGGGACCCCTTCTCCTTTTTTATTCCTCAACTTATGGGCATACATGTCTTCATGTGTCCCCTCATCTATATCTGGACCTCATTCTCAAAATAGTTGGAAGGTCAAAAGGTTGAGGCCAAAGTTGAGATGAAATGGCACTGAAAAAATAGTATTGTGAGCATCCTTATCTTATCCCTATCTGAAAACTAATCTCAAAGGTTCATTATAGGAGAAAAACCAAAAAACAAAACCATGCTGAATACCCCTGAATGCTCCGGTATTTCCGCACTGATTTCAGTTGAACGAATGTGGCCAATTTAGCCTTTTAATTGGACGCAGAAGACATTTTGATTAGACAGAAGTCTCTTCTCTGTTACTCAACCACGCTCATGCTAACATGAAACCAACTCCTACAAACTCAGGTGACCTTGACATTCTGAGGGGGGGCGGGGCGAGGAGCAGCGTCCATCAAAAAGGGGCGGGGCATAACCACCGCTCAATCATAAAAACCCCCAGTGCCACTTTGCTCGCCCTCACTCACACCCAGAGTCGCAAGGCAGAGGAGTCTCACAAACGGTAAATGCTTGCTAAAACTGCTGAGAGATTTTCACTTTGGACATTATGAAGAACTTAACACCACAGGGAAGCGTTATCTTGCAGTAGCTTGGAAGATTTTGTATGGCTTTTAACTGACTTAGATACTCAGGCCTATTCATAATAGTTTGTAAGTGCATTATGTTGCAGGGGAATCCACCTTGCCTTATTTGCATGTTGTATCTTTGGATCTAGTCGTATTTGCCTATGAAGGGGTAGACACAGGTATTACTTGCAAACTTGGGAGTCGTGTTAACGGATCTACTTTTGAGTTTTTTTCCAAGAGCAGCCAGAGATAGCTTATCATTTGAATCCCAACGCAAGATCCTTTTGTCTCTGTGCTCATGCTTATCTCAACACAACCAGTCATTAGATTTGAGGCAATACATGTTACTCAGTAATGGGACATTGTTTTTTTTTTCCAGCCCCATCTAATTTTTCTCTTCTCACCCTTCTCTTTCCAGAGGACTAGATCAACCCAGGCAAAATGGTTAAAGTTGGTGTCAATGGGTAAGAGCTTATTTCTGCAAAAGAATCTTTTTTTTTTTAACATGACTAGATCAACAGCAAAACAAGCAACAGTCCCTTATGTGTGGGGGTACGATCCGTTATCCCAGCTCGCATTCATACGCCCCTTGGATGTGGTGGCACGGGCAACCTGATACAGCCATTTAATCCTCGAAATACCTGCATAAGAGTAGTGTCGCCCAGCTGCACGGAGAGCCCAAACCCACAATCTGTGCACCCTCCGCCCTCGATGATTATGAATTGCTACACAGAGTAACACAAAGTATGAAACAATCCATTGCATTTTATATTTCCTTGTTGGGAGAAAAAAAAGACTTCTAATTGAGCCACCACACACCCACCCACAGACCCACACCCATTTCGCTTGGCAGAGTGTCTTATCTTGAGTAACCTTCCATGATGAGTGAACTGGGATTGTCTCAGGGCTTAACTAGCTTGCCATGCTACTCTGAATGTTTAGACAGCGTGCAATAAATAGCATCGCTGCACAGCAGCTGAAGTGCAGTACAGAAGTTTTCCATGGAGGACGTTCACTCACACAAACACACACAGATGCATACATGCACACAAACCTACGGCCAGTCACCCGTTTGTTCTCATGTTATTCTTGGTGATCTTTAAACTTTGGGCCCTCGGCAGATAGCAATGTGGGCCATGGCTTGATGGGGGGGGGGGGGGTTGTTCGGTAGGAGACTGTTTTCCCACTGTTGTCTGTAGCAAACATAAGAGGACATGTATATCTTGGCACTAAGCATGAAAAACATTATTGTATGCGTAACATACCATACATTAGTGACGTAAGCAACCTAGCTAGTTATCCTATCCTCCGTTCTCTCCCAGCATGCACCTCTCCTCCCCTATTCCTCCACCCATTCCTTGGGGTCTGAGAGTACACCGTCTAAGGACAGCGTGTATCGGTGCCAGAGGTTTAGATCGGTGGTTAAAGAGTAACTCACCCACTGATCAAACAGTGAGCTGAAAATTTACCTCATGAGGATTACCACATTAGGGGTTCATGTAGACTTTAGCCCCCTGGGAGAGGGGGCGAGAGTAGAACCGCCTATGACACACATGGATATACACACACGGTTAAACACATGCACACGTATACACGCACACATGGACACACACACACACGTACACCCTCTACCCCTCCTCCTGAACTCTGCCCTTTTTTGTGTTGCGGTTTCTTGTTGCAGTCACGGCAGCTAGCAGTACATCTTCCCATACTAAAAAGGAAGGTGGTGAATAAAGTTATAAAATTGGCTGTTTTTTATTCAAGGCACAGATTTTCCAAATAACATTTTTGGCTCTTTTTTTTTCTGATAAAGTTTTTTCTTTGGAGTCTTTCCCTCGTCCCAATCGAGGGTCCAGGGATTGCGGGGTGGGGTGGGTGGATGGGGTGGGTGGATGGGTAGGATACATTGTCACATATTCTATTTTTATCTGCTGGAGAATGCAGTGTGATTGTAAAGGCCACAGGGGCGGAATTTTCATTTAGGGATATGCAAACAGAATTCGAATTGACTTGATATGCTGCAATAAGTATAACATTTTGATGCGCTGTCCAACTTTTGACACCGCGTCACTTTGCCATAAGTAGTTTTCTAAATCCAAGACACTGTATATTTGAGTACAACGGAGAAAAAAAACCCCAAATACAATCTGACTATCCTGAGTGACACAGCACATGGTGAATTTTAAAAATAGTCGACTGTAAAAAGTGGTGTGTGTGATGGTGACATACTACCATCTAGTGTCCTGACCGAGAACCAACTTTCTGCTTCTCAGATTTGGCCGCATCGGGCGTCTGGTGACCCGTGCCGCTTTCCACTCCAAGAAGGTGGAAATTGTGGCCATCAACGACCCCTTCATTGACCTGGAGTACATGGTAAGTCAACGGAGATTGTTATGGTAAATTAACACCACATATCGGGCATATTTTGCTAAATTTTTGCTCGTGGCTGACAAAAAAATAAGTATATCCTCATTATGTATATTCACAGCTGTCTCACCAACATATTACTGATTATGTTATTTGGGTCAAACTTTTGTGTCACTTGTTTTTTATTTATTTTTTTTTTGTGATTATCCTTCCCTGTAAAGAAGCAGTGACTAAATTTTTTAAAATTCTAAATGGAAACAAAAACAAAGCTGCCTTCTGAAGAAGAGTTTGGTGGCAGGCAAAAAACAAACAAAACAAAAAAAACCATCTAGGGACTATATTGATTTTACCCTGAAAGCCAAAGAATGGTTTGGTCAGCCGAGCTGTTCGATTCAATGTCATACACAAATGAAGGTCAGATGTGATTCTGCCCCGGTTGCCAACTCCAGACTCTTGCCCCCTGCAGGTCTACATGTTCAAGTATGACTCTACCCACGGCCGTTTCCACGGTGAAGTCCATGTTGAGGGTGACAAGCTGGTCATCGATGGACACAAAATCACCGTCTTCCACGAGTGAGTTCACCGAGCCAAGTGTTTGCTTATCCGACAGGATCAGCAGCATGCCGGTTTAGAAACTTTGACAAACTGCTGACATAGCACACCAAGATATACCTCTTTACAAATAAATAAATTACTGAGCAAACCACCTGAACCGAGACTAACCGAACCTTGGTTGTGTCCTCTTCCATTTCCTCTTGTGTAGGAGGGACCCCTCCAACATCAAATGGGGTGATGCTCACGCAGAGTATGTGGTTGAGTCCACCGGTGTGTTCACCACCATCGAGAAGGCCTCTGTGTGTATTCCCTCTTGTCTTTCTACTTTTGAAATTATGAATGATTTCTAATCTCGTGATACACGAACACTCGCACGCAAAGAGTATGCTTTCAGCATCGGTAATCCCCATTGGTTTACCCCCCGAACCCTCTCAATTCCCCTGTCCAGACCCACTTGAAGGGCGGTGCCAAGAGAGTCATCATCTCTGCCCCCAGTGCTGATGCCCCCATGTTCGTCATGGGTGTCAACCACGAGAAGTATGACAAGTCCCTCAAGGTTGTCAGGTGAGAGTAACGAAAGACATGCCCCCCCCACACACACACACACACACACACAAATCCCCCATTTGTGTTTACATTGATTAATGATTATAATTAGTGACAAGTTATTTCTGGTTTGCATTCCGACAGTTTGGTTGTAAATGTAGATCTTTAAACAGGTCTTTACTTGGATCGCAAGTGAGATTTTTGGAAATATTTTCTTAAGTGGGTAAAAAAAAAGTAAAAGGTTTGCATTAGCTGTAAAAGATCTCAGAAAACTCAAGTTACGCAAATTTGAGTTTATTTGCAAAACATGTTTTGTAGAAGGAAAAAAATGCTAACAAGAGACAGGCAAAACAAGGGGGCTCGAAGGTTCGAGAGTAGAAGCAAATCTTTTAGATTCGACTCAAAGGTCATGAGTTACTGGTGAGTTATTTACCAGTGGAATTCAAAGGGCCATCTTTCTCCTGTTGTTTGCAAATTCCAAGAGTGAGATCCAACTTTATGCAAAGCTTTTACTTTCCACCCAAGGCACGTCCCGCAAAAACATTTCTGTGAGCCAACCTCATATTTTTGTTTTTCTTTTGTAAACTCTTCTCATTTTAGCAATGCTTCCTGCACAACCAACTGCCTGGCACCCCTGGCAAAGGTCATCAACGACAACTTCGTCATCATTGAGGGTCTGATGGTAAGGATTAAACACACTGCCAGGGGACAATCGACCAGAGAGGCCCAGAGCAGACCTAATGCGTTATTGATTAAAAAGCCAAAACACGGTGCTGCGATCCAAGGCAGGTGCAAGCTTGTCTGGACCCGCCGTTCTCCATCAATGTGTACTTACTGGTCTCCTTTCTCCGCAGAGCACAGTCCATGCCATCACTGCCACCCAGAAGACTGTTGATGGTCCCTCTGGAAAGCTGTGGAGGGATGGCCGCGGTGCCAGCCAGAACATCATCCCCGCCTCCACCGGCGCCGCCAAGGCTGTGGCCAAGGTCATTCCTGAGCTCAACGGGTGAGCATCAAATCCAAAAATCCGCCGCTAACACCTGGAAACACCTAAAACATTAGCAGCTCGCTGTCCCGCCTTAGCACCACTGCGTTTCTGTTTTTAAACCGAAAAGAAAACAAGGACACGTAGGCGTCACAACTGCGACGCACTGCTGTTGTGTGACCTGTGAACAGAACGACACAGGACCGCGGTCTTACGTAATTGTGGAAGCGGGCCTAGACTTGCCCATACACTTTCAATTCAGTCGCCAAAGTCGCGTGTTATTGACGTCTTATCCTGAATGGGCGCGGAAAGGTGACGTAGTAAAACGGATGCTCGCGCTAAAGTTGGCTCGAGGGGAACCGTCTTAGAGCGCTTCGAGCCATTGAAAGGTCAGAACCACGTCTTCTGAGTCGAAACAGTCGCGTTTGCTGCCCTTTTGTTAACAATCGCGACCCGCACTAGCGGCTTGCCGCCCAATCCACCTCATAGGACCACCCCCTCCGCCCTCTTCCGCCGAACGCCCGCTTAAAACCCCTCTAAAAAGCCCACCCCCTAGTGGTAGCCCACCGCTACTGGCCGCCAGGTTCTCACGGCAGAGAGCTGATATGCTACCGTGTTTTTAGCTAACCGACAAACACAGAAGAGAAAGCGGACGCAACACGGCGTTTATCTAAAGGTTGCTTCGTTTCAGCAGGTTAGAGACTAGATCACGTCTTAGTTTCATCTCCGTCGGTGGTGTTTCTGCGAAATCCTACCTCGAATGAAACCACATGGGCAATACCAAGCGGTAGAATACACGGGAGAGGCTGAGAGAGAGTAGCGGTGGGGTGGGAAAAAACATGTATTTTGCCAATTTTCTCACCAATGACGATTATTTTGTAAATTTGGGAGGAAAAAAAATACAAAATCTTTAAAGACTTACAGCAAAAAACAATATCTAGATGCACTCACTCCCAAGCCCCCCCCCCCATAAATATACACGGATGGTACAGCTAAACCTGAGACGAAACGTCACATTGTGAATGAGTGAGTTGGAAGCCAGAGTCATGACGAGCTTCACATAGACCAAAAAAAAACAAAAACAATCTTTCCACTACACAGTGAATTTAGTTTGTGTTCTTCCCTGTCTTTTTATTGCACAGCAAGCTGACCGGCATGGCCTTCCGTGTCCCCACCCCCAATGTGTCCGTGGTTGACCTGACTGTCCGCCTGGAGAAGCCTGTAAGCACTCTTTTTTTTAAGATTATATGAAATCCCCCATAGCACCGAGTGAATATACAGTGCATAAAAGGCAAATGACTGAAAAGCACACCATCCTTTCGACAGGCCAAATATGAGGACATCAAGAAAGTTGTCAAGGCCGCAGCTGAGGGACCCATGAAGGGAATTCTGGGATACACAGAGCACCAGGTTTGTTCTTGACTGACTCTTGATCTATTGACGACAGTGCCATCGGTCATTATGATACTTTAAATCGTCGTCCCTAATACCTGCTATGAGAGGGAGACTCATGGGGTGCCTTCCTTTCATTCTGTAGGTGGTGTCCACCGACTTCAATGGTGACACTCACTCCTCCATCTTTGATGCTGGTGCCGGCATTGCCCTCAACGACCACTTTGTGAAGCTGGTCTCATGGTGCGCCTGCAATCATGGCATTACTGATCTACTATGCAAACACACACACACACACACACACACACACACACACACACACACACACACACACACACACACACACACACACACACACACACACACACACACATATACAGTTCATCATCACTTGCAAACATAAGTAACAATTCCTCTCTTGTTGCTCTCTAGGTACGACAACGAGTTCGGCTACAGCAACCGCGTGTGCGACCTGATGGCCCACATGGCTACCAAGGAGTAAACCAGCCAATCTACCAATCGGCTTTGACTGCGCTACGTCACCGCATCTTCCCAATTCCAGAGTTATACATCTACATGACTATTTGTATTATCTATGGCTCTGTGCCTGATTCCATTGCATAAATAGCACTGTACCCATTACATGCCTGAGGAATGGTCCCACAGAAATCAAACATTGGTTTTAAATTCATGACCAATATATTTTTGTATTTTAAAGTCCCAGTTCTGTTCTTGTGTGAGATGGAGTGAAGGTGTGCGAGTCTTACTCTGACTGCGGTACTGAAGTACTGCACTCAGTTGTGGAATAAAGTCCTCCGTTTGTGAGATATTTGCTCTCCAGCCTCCTTTTTGCCCTTCTGTGATGGAAGTACACAGCACATTGCTGCAAAACATTTCCACTGGTATTGTCGGTTAGTCTCATAGATTTGGTTCAGCGACCAAGGCATCAAACATGTCCACGCACATAACTGACTTGAATCCAATGATGAGAAATTGAAACAACTCAACAGTTTGCTATCGATTGGGCCTTTCAGTTGCCCGGGGCTGGATGTCAATTACTATACACCCAGCCTTTTAATGTTAATGCTAAAGAGTCCCCCTCTCATCTGCCAATCCATCACTCCTCTTTATTTATCTAGGTTCATGATTTAGATTAGTTGTACGATGTAGTTTTTGTAATGTGTCACCTCTCGGCCCCCCTCGGACCTGTTCAATAACTGGTCGGTCTGGGTAACCAAGGGTAATGTAATGTGGCTAACTCAGTCTGACAGGTCTCGATGAATTGCACTCAGGCGTGATATTGACATGCTAGTGCGATAAGCAGTCCACAGAACAACAAAAACAACAAGATGTTCTTGTTCCTCTTCTCACTGACGCCTAACTAATGTAATATATTGGACTTAACAGTAGCGGATGAGGGTGTCACTGTCAATTGACACTGTAATTAATTAGGGGTTCAACTTACCACCTTATAAAGGGAGCTGTAGAACAGGGAGCATCTCTCTCCCATCGACGGAAGTGATGGGAGAGCAGAAGTGCAATAAATAATCATGCGATTGCACACGGCCTTGTTGGTAACTCATGGGAATCCTAAATGGAGGGTCTCCCTAATTTTGCCATTGAAGGGTGTTTATGCCATCCTTCGGCCTGTCCAGGGTGTCTCCCCGGCTGCCGCCCAATGACTGTTGGGATAGGCTCCAGCATCCCCGTGACCCTGAGTAAGGATAAGCGGTTTGGATATCGGATGGATGGGTGGATGGATGTTTATGCATCAGACGACATTTATTCCCATCACCTTGCAAGGTTTGGGGTTGGAGCGTTTCTATAAAGTCGTTCCAGTAACGCAGTGTGCAGGGTCGACCTTACTCACAACGACCCCATCCCACCGCTTCAGCCCTTCGCCGGTGACGATCGCAACGTCGAGGAAGAGGCTGAAACGGAGGGCGTGAGAAGAGAGGCAGTACATTAACGTCAAATTTGGGCCTTTGAGGGTTTCCTGGTCATCATTTCAGAATCAGAACCATGTTTGTTGGCCATATAGGTTTGCACGTACATGGAACTTAACGGGGAATAACAACACTACAACACAGCAATCTTCAGATATATACACAAGGACTGAATATATACAGGCAAAAATAAGAGGCAAATCACATTTCTGTAATTACAGTTAGATTGCAGACATAGTTGTACGCCAGCGCTCGCCTCGCAGCCTGGACATGTATTTCTATATTTCAGCTATTTCTTTTAATGCCTCAACAAGAGCCGACCACCATTTTAATCCTTGAGGGTCAAATCAGAGACCATCGCTAATCTGATCGGTTGACAAGACTTATGTCGGCAGGCTGGTAGAACACACACACACACACACACACACACAAACACAAACACATAATTGTGATAATCAAGCCTACATTATCATTATAATGATCTTCTATAACTATTGCAACAAGTGCCATACAGCTGGAGGGAAGGCCACATGCATATAAACAGTTTTTGTGCACAAATGAGATCCTGATGACGGAAGCGTGCCATCAGCGGATGAAAGCTGCAGAATGGATCCGAGAGAACGACGGCGGATTAGAGGAGAAGAAATGCAGAGAAGGACAGAGGTTACACAATCTCAAATACCCTCCCTCCAATTCCCTTTCTCCCCCTCCCCCTCACTCTCTCTCTTTTTCATACCCGCTTTGTTTGCAAGCCTTTTGCTGTGGTCATTTCACAGCCAGGCCGCTAAACCGCAACAGTTACTGTGAGGGACCAACTCAAGGAATTACCAAGTGAGGCTTAAAACTTATATAACACATAAATATATGTATGTACGAACAAATGAAAAAGTCTCAAGGAGGAGGAGGACGGTGACGGACAGAACGAGGAAGGTGAGTGGTGATGCTTGTCTTGTAGTGTATGCGTGCTGTGTGTGTGTGTGTGTGGGGGGGGGGTGGCAATACAGAGATAGGTACATAGAGAGAGAGAGAGAGGGAGAGGGAGAAAGACAGGTGGAGAAGGAAAGATGAGCTGACAGACTGAGATGATACCAGTGCTGGGTGTCCGAGCACCTGTACGCTCACCCAGCTAGCTAGCAGGGAGTGTTCCCACAGCACCGGCTGACGTTCCCCACAGGCTCTGCTTCTCTTCTGTAGAGGACGTCTTCATCTAACGTCCAAGGAACATGTTAAGGATGTTTACCATTTCAAATAATGTTGCTAGAACGTTAAATGTTAACAAAGGCAGAGCGTTTCAGGGGCACCATTCGGAGGATGCTGTTGAGGTAACAGATTCTAGAATGTTCTTCCATAAAACAGTCCTGCAATGTTACACGATAACAAAGGGAGAACAACATTTTGGAAATGTTTTCAGGATGTTATCAAGGCCTGAAATTACAGCACGTTTTTCTATAACACGTTCCCAGAATGTCATCCGGGGAGGTTCTGTGGACGCAACGAAAACACTACGAGAACCTTCTGAGATGTTATTCCCTAACCTTGTCAGAGCGTTTTCATAACAAAGAGCTGCTGGCTGGGTACATACTATATCATAACGAGTATGCATGTGTGTGCACCTCTCAAGTGTTGTAACCGGTACTGCTTTAACTAGTATGCATGTGTTCAGCTTCAGTGGCGGCTGGTGCTGAAAAATTTCGGGGGGGGGGGCGCAATTTACCTTGGTGCAGCACACCTGACAGCTGCTTTAGTGCAGCGGTTCTCAACCTTTTTGGGGTCCTGGACCCCCTGCGTATTTTTGATCTACCCTGAGGACCCATCCACCTGATCTTGGGGGAGGGGGGTTGCAATTTGATATAAACAGTAGAAACTGCATTTTAAATTGCATTATAGCATTTATTCACTCTTTGGGGCAAAAATAAGAGCTTTCAGTTGTAACTTAGATATAGTTAACAAAACAGAATATGTATTCAGTAACTTTCAGATATATGTAACAAAACAGAATTCTTATGCAGTAACTTTCAGATATATGTAACAAAACAGAATATGTATTCACTAACTTTCAGATATATGTAACAAAACAGAATATGTATGCAGTAACTTTCAGATATATGTAACAAAACAGAATATGTATTCAGTAACTTTCAGATATATGTAACAAAACAGAATATGTATTCAGTAACTTTCAGATATATGTAACAAAACAGAATATGTATTCGGTAACTTTCAGATATATGTAACAAAACAGAACATGTATTCAGTAACTTTCAGATATATGTAACAAAACAGAACATGTATTCAGTAACTTTCAGATATATGTAACAAAACAGAACATGTATTCAGTAACTTTCAGATATATGTAACAAAACAGAGTTCTTATGCAGTAACTTTCAGATATATGTAACAGAACAGAATATGTATTCAGTAACTTTCAGATATATGTAACAAAAAAGAATATGTATTCAGTAACTTTCAGATATATGTAACAAAACAGAATATGTATTCAGTAACTTTCAGATATATGTAACAAAACAGAGTTCTTATGCAGTAACTTTCAGATATATGTAACAAAACAGAATATGTATTCAGTAACTTTCAGATATATGTAACAAAACAGAATATGTATTCAGTAACTTTCAGATATATGTAACAAAACAGAATATGTATTCAGTAACTTTCAGATATATGTAACAAAACAGAATATGTATTCAGTAATTTTCAGATATATGTAACAACAGAATTTTTATGCAGTAACTTTTAACAATGCAAACGGGAGCGAGATCTCTTATTAAAATACAATAAATTACACTTGTGAAACAGATGTAATTAGAGGAAAAAAGTCCTGTTACCCTTTATAGTTTAGGTAGATAAAGGACTCAGTCACATTTGAGTAAAATAATCCTATTTCTATAAATGTCATAGGATCTTTTTTTTAAAGATATTTTATTTTCACGGACCCCTTGCAATTACACCACGGACCACTAGGGGCCCGCGGACCCCCGGTTGAGAAACACTGCTCTAGTGTACACGCAGTCACAGAGTTATTAAGAAGGGCAATGTAGCCTATAGATTTTATCAGGGTTCGTAGACGGTGGATGATTGACAGTTGAAGATGAGGCGTGGTGGTGGGTGTGAACATAATTGACAGCCACGAGAATTGTCCAATCACATTAGATAAAAAAACCATTGAAAAAATACCAATTAGCTGCCAATAAAAGTGGGCGTGTCTGGGGCACACAGAACTGCGCCCCCTGGAAAATCTGAAGAAACCAATCAGACAGCAGCCTCAGGTCACCCGCTCACCACAAGTTTGGGGGCTTACATAAGGTATGGTTGGGCCGGCGCCCCTCACCCAGGAAGTATATGTAACCAACCAAACACCATGTGGAACCAATATTTAATGGCTGCTGACAGACTGAAAACACTTTTATTTCATAATTATTTACATTATACAACTAAATTATATTTGACATGTTTAAGCAGATTTTCATCTCTTGACATTTGAAGGGGGGGCGACCCAGCGTCCTCTACTGGCCAGCCGCCACTGGTGCCACCTGAACAATGGCGTGGCGTTGATGCAGCTCCTGTGCTTTGTGATTTTCACATTGACGCAAACTGTTCTCATGTCGGCATGAGGAGTGGGAGAGAGACTCAAGCTAAGACATCCTCCCACGCGCTACGTCCCCCTGGGGAAACTCCCCACAGTCAGGTGAAAAGAAGCGGCTGGCGACTCCACATGTATCGGAGGAGGCATGTGGTAGTCTGCAGCCCTCCCCGGCTCGGTAGAGGGGGTATTTGGCTAAGTACAATTGGGGAGAAAAGGGGGGGGGGTCAACAAAAAAAGGAAATATACTAGTTGAGGTGACCTAGAAATGATATCACTATCTTAGCACGTCTTTGCCGAAGAGATAATGGTCCTACCTCATCCTCTTAATTAATGTATGCTCACTTTGGAGCCTCTTTAATTACCCTCCACTCTGATTACATGCTTTTAAAGGCGCTCTTTGAAAAACTGACCCCCCCCCCCCTCGGGTCAGCGCAGCACATCCATGGGAATCAACGACTCACAGAGGGACTCCTGGCTCGTCCCTGCGTCCATACCGCCGGTGTTTCGCTCTCATCTGCACCCCAGCACAGACCTGGCCGTGGGGACCTTCCTCCTCATCACCGGTGAGCGCGTCTTCTAATACTAATCAATTGAGTCATCGATAAAATGCGTTTATCTTAACGCAGTGCTCATGGATGGAGATTATCCTGCCCTGGACTTCCTTTCCTACAAAGAGCCAACACAGAGAGACTTTTATTATTGTTGTTGTTGTTGTTTCTGTCAAAAGATGCATCAAAGTCCGGGTGGTATGGCGGTCTATTCCGTTGCCTACCAACGCGGGGATCGCCGGTTCGAATCCCCGTGTTACCTCCGGCTTGGTCGGGCGTCCGCGGGTGGAAAGTCAGACGTGGGTGTGTGTCCTGGTCGCTGCACTAGCGCCTCCTCTGGTCTGTCGGGACACCTGTTCGGAGGGGAGGGGGAACTGGGGGGCAATAGCGTGATCCTCCCACGCGCTACGTCCCCCTGGCGAAACTCCTCACTGTCAGGGGAAAAGAAGCGGCTGGCGACTCCACATGTATCGGAGGAGGCACGTGGTAGTCTGCAGCCCTCCCCGGGATCGGAGGAGGGGGTGGAGCAGCGACCGGGACGGCTCGGAAGAGTGGGGTAATTGGGCATGTATAATTGGGGAGAAAGGGGGGGGCTGCATCAAGCGTACTGTAGCGAATTCGCGGGACAACGCAACCACAGGAACTGCCGCGGCCGGGACGCGAACCCGTATTGCCCGCACCGCTCAGACAAGCCAATGATGTGCCGAGAATTCCGACAACGATACCAGGATTTTACCTCTGGTTTATTTGTTTATTTTTGGGAAGGGGGTTCAGGCAGACCGCATGCAGAACATCTCATGAAACCATCTCTTGCGAAACACGGCGCGGGGTGAAACAGAGAGCACTGCAGCCATGGCGTACAGGGCCTCCGTCCTGCACGGGGGTCTGTCTGATGCACTGGGTGCTACCTGTGGATCCCGATCAATACACCCACTGTCTGGCTAGCCAACAACCCAAAGTAGCTGTTAATAACCAATGCTCGCGCGCGCGCACACACACACACACACACACACACACACACACATTGACAGACACTAAAATGCCGCACCCTCGGGGTCAGGCTCGGGGTCAGGGATTTAAAAATGGCGCATTGATCTCCCCCAAGGCACGCGGGAGAGTACTGTACAATCAATCTCTGCAGGAATAAAAGCCCACCTCCTGTGATAATGGGCCATTTCTTTTCTTTCTTTTCTTTTGGAATAAAATAATACGCCAAAGCTGATCTCATTTTGAGCCACCCGCAGCCATCTGCCATTTTCTTTCTCTGTCAATCACATTTTCCTCCTCACGTCTAAGCCCGTCGTCACTGACAGTCTGCTTGGCTCCGTGGCTCACCCCATCTGGCTTCTTTCTTTCTTTCTTTCTTTCTTTCTTTCTTTCTTTCTTTCTTTCTTTCTTTCTTTCTTTCTTTCTTTCTTTCTCTCTCTCTCTCTCTCTCTCTCTCTCTCTCTCTCTCTCTCTCTCTCTCTCTCTCTCTCTCTCTCTCTCAACCCCCTCCACCCCCTCTCCGACCCTATCCCACCGCCCCCCCCCCACAACCAGGTTTCCTGTCAGTGCTGGGGAATGGCATGGTGCTGTTGGTTTACTGCAGGAAGAGGAAAAAACTTCGACCCGCGGAACTGCTAACCATCAACCTGACTATCTGCGATTTCGGCTTCAGCCTGCTGGGGGCGCCATTTTCCATCACGTCCAGGTAAACTGTGAGACGCCAACACGTTCACGTTTCAAGTTTGTTTGTCATATATGAAAGCAAGTTCGCGCTTCCATTCTCATAATCGAATACTTGTTTTGCTAACTCAACACTCAAGTGGGGCAATAAAAGTACCCATAAAAGTACTTCGAGAAATCAAAACGCGGGTAACAAAATACGCGCGCAAAACCGGTCAGCGCAGAGTTCGGATGGACCTGGTTAGCCAGTTTGCTACGGTAGAGGCCGTCTGCACAATAGTAAGGTGGCATGTGCAGTGGTGTTGTAAACAGCAAACTTGTGCAAATGGCAGCTTGTGCAGTCGGCAACAGTAACCATAACAAACAGGTACCCCCCCCCCCCAAGTCATGTCACATTATAACATAAGTTATAGATATTCTATTGTAACCGGTTACTTTCTTGCCCGGTGCGGGATTCGATACGGGGTGTGCTTCACCATAAGGCGACATCGCTAACCGCTCGGCCAAAGGGTCAGACCCGTTGGCTAGGGGCTAACGTGTCTTATTAGTAGTTTACACTATAAAGTAATTTACAGCCTGATTACCTCTTCATTTGCCATTTCTGCTATAGGCCACTTACAAACTTGCGGCATCTTGTCAGTCTTGCGATAGTCTTGTCCTTTGCGGGCCACCGTCGCTCGGGTGTTACTGATGTCATTGGACCGCCCGCTGGCCGCGGATGGTGGAGAAACATTCAGGGAACAGGAACACTTTATTTTCCCCCAAGCCCACAGCAGTACAACACAAAGACAAAAACACACCCGAAAACTACAGCAAGGCAAATATCCAAACTAACACATATATCCAAACTAAAAACAAAAACAACACACTGTCCGAGGGAACTGGGTGACAGGGTGACTGTCGGAACTGCTGGTCCGCATGGGCTAGCAGTTAGCTTAGCCCAGTTAAAAAAACAAAGAAGGTTAGCTTAGCCCGCCCTGCGTCCTGTCAGGCCGCCCTCGGTGTTTCCTCCTCGGGCGCAGCTCCAGGCAGGGGCCGTGGTCCCTGGGCCCACCGGAGGAAGCAGGCCGAGCTCTCACACCCTACTGATCGTACCTTTAGGGTGGTGAGTCGAACTCAAAAGTGAGCGGGGCCAGGACGTATGTGAAGACTGACACCGCTACAGTGCAGATCCATTAAACCAGTGTTTCTCAACCGGGGGTCCGCGGACCCCTAGTGGTCCGTGGTGTAATTGCAAGGGGTCCGTGAAAATAAAATATCTTTTAAAAAAAAGATCCTATGACATTTATAGAAATAGGATTATTTTACTCAAATGTGACTGAGACCTTTATCTACCTAAACTATAAAGGGTAACAGGACTTTTTTCTCTAATTACATCTGTTTCACAAGTGTAATTTATTGTATTTTAATAAGAGATCTCGCTCCCGTTTGCATTGTTAAAAGTTACTGCATAAAAATTCTGTTGTTACATATATCTGAAAGTTACTGAATACATATTCTGTTTTGTTACATATATCTGAAAGTTACTGAATACATATTATGTTTTGTTAACTATATCTAAGTTACAACTGAAAGCTCTTATTTTTGCCCCAAAGAGTGAATAAATGCTATAATACAATTTAAAATGCAGTTTCTACTGTTTCTATCAAATTGCAACCCCCCTCCCCCAAGATCAGGTGGAGGGGTCCTCAGGGTAGATCAAAAATACGCAGGGGGTCCAGGACCCCAAAAAGGTTGAGAACCACAGCATTAAACGACCCGACTGTAACTGCAGTAGTCTACTATCCCGGTAAAGTATAACGTTTCACTGGATTGTAATATTTATTTAAGCTTATGTCTCCTCCAGCAAGGAATTTTTTTCCAGTGTTTCAGAGACATAATTAGTGACAATAAAAAAGAAAGCAAATTACATTAGATTACACTTTACCCAGATAGCATCCGGATGTGGGTCACTTCAGGCAATGATGCGGCACTGATGGCCTTCTGGCCCTGACAAAATGGATGTGAGCCCGAAGTGGCCCACATATATGATAGCAAATATGGCCCAAATATGCCAAATTAAATGTGGGCCTTTTTTGGCAAAGATACAGTGCTCTCGGCAACATGTAATCTGGATGTGACCCAGAAGTGGCCCGCGTGGTAAATGGTGAATATGGCCCAAATATCACAAAACAAATATGGGCCACCTTTGGCAAATATGTGGCACATGTGGCATTGCTATGGATTGGTTTCTGGCCCAGATCTGGCAAACAGGAGCGGACTGCCCAAGCGCCATCGTTCCACATGGTATGTGAGCCGGATGAAGTGTCGGGTGTGGGACGGGTCCGGGCCACAGCAATTTTGCTATCTGGGTATTGATCTCTTCGGGGGAAGTTTGAATTTCATTTCAAAAATTATAAGTGAATTGAAGTATTGTATTCGACCGGTCTTGAGCAATTATCGTGAGTCCTCACTGTCCGAGGCTGAGTCAAATCTGAGTCCAGTCATTATGCTGTGAAGTGACACGCTTCTCCTGGATCGCCACCTTGCCATGGTGGAGAAGCTTGTGTGTACCAGTGATCCCAAGAGCTATGCTGTCCGGAGCTTGGCTCCTGGTAGGGTCCCCCAAGGCGGATAGGTCAAGGGGGAGGTTCCAGATGAAGCGCAATCCAACAAAGACCTCAACGGTGTGACTGGCAGAAGATGTCTGTAGGCCATTTCGGCAGTGAAGGCGGATGAAGGCTGCAAAAGAGGGTGGTCCCCAATCGTCTTGGTTCTCCATGCCATTGGACTCTGGCCACCCCCTGCCAAGGACCATGTGGTGGCTGCAGGCGCGTCAGCCACTCCACATAAAAAGCTGTCACATGCAGGCGTCCTCCCAGTGACACAAGACCAAGACGCTCAAAAGACGGACTCGAGACCGAGTCCATCCTCGTGCACTACAACCGTTGTCGCCTTATCTATCAATGCACTTTGTGGCACAAACTCAAAAGGGTTGATCAGTCATCAGTATCATGAGAGTAACGTCCTGGATTATCACCTACTGTCACTCTGAGGACTGAAACGGAAAACCCAACCAGAAAGGTTTAAGTCCTTCTTTTTTTCTCTTCTTTTTTTTTTCCTCTTCTCTCCCCCCATCAGCCTGTGCCATGCCTGGGTGTTTGGGAGAACTGGGTGCATTTGGTATGGCATGCAGGGCTTTGTGTTTGGCATTGGCTCACTCCTCACCACCTGTCTCATCTCTCTAGACCGCTGCCTGAAGATCTGCTGCTTCAGTTATGGTCAGAAAACACACACACACACACAAGCACGCGCGCGCACACACACACACACACACACACACACACACACACACCCACACACACACACACACAGATGCACACCATGCCATTTTAAAGAGTCAAAGGGAGATTTGTGCAGTAATTGAACCCTTGACCCTGTCTGACAGTTCTTTGCTCCCGGGCTGATTCAGATT
>NC_079219.1:9486766-9525425 GCF_029633865.1 Lampris incognitus | reverse complement strand
CGTTTTCGGTCTCTTACCCATTTTCACTGAAAAATAGCCAGATTTTTAAACTGATTTTCACCCTGATTTTATGTTTCCTTGCACCCAAAAGTTGTTCCTGTTCGTGTGAGGTTATGTAACAGTGTCCTCTTATGGCGAAATTCGGCATGCTGGATGGCTTTGAAAAATAAAAACCGAAAACGCTGAGCCTTGAGTGTACTAAAGCTGCGGCTATATTTCCCAGAGTGGCTACCTGTACCATATAATAGCATATGTACCAACATTTTCTAATTATTACAGTAATTATCGTAATTGTATTGAGGTCTACTTGTCTAGTTTTAATCTTCTTAGTCATGACTCCAAAGTGCTGGTGTTGCTCATAAAAATCTATACTTTCACAATGACCATGGACCATTGGGTATCCATATTAACATGTCCTGATCCTCCCCTGTCCCCAAAACCGCCGGGGTAGAATTTATCCGAGCTGGACAGTAAGATCCAGGAGAAAGCCATGAAAGTGGACATGGACATCTGTCGCAGGATTGACATCACTGCTCGACTCTGCGACGTCGCTCAGCAGAGGAACTGTGAGGACGTCATCCAGATGTTCCAGGTACGGGACGAAAACCGACCGGTTAAATGGTCTCGTCTGTGGGCCTGTCTGTCCACAGCACGCTGTTTGTTCAGATGTCTCTTCAGGTCTTTCCATGTGTTGGGCCAGCGATTGCATGAGATGTCCTCAAAATTGACTGACTTGCCTGCTGGGAAATGTTGTTCTGCGATTTTACGGCAAAGCCAAACCTCCCTCCCCCCCCCCCTAACTGAATCCTCAGGTTCCTAACACCCAGTCACCCCTAAACTGTCGGCGTAAACAACCCCCCGTGTCCGTTAATGGGAGTGAGGGCGAGGAGCTGGTCAGCAACTCTGAGAGCGATGTGGGCGGGCCTAAAGACGAGGAGCACTGTGGCTCGTCGGCCAATCAGATCAATGAGGAGATGCAGAGGATGCTGAACCACTTGTGAGTGGCGCAACTTCGTAAACTTTTGACATTCTCGGGTGTAATACGTGTGTGTGTATAGACTTTTAATTTAATTTACGTGGTTTTAAATGTGCAATCTTTAATTCATGTACGGCACACAGGATTAGAACCTGCTGTCACTTGAAAATTGATTGACAGTTCTCTCACTGTAAGGACTAACGCTTACCTACAACTAAATCTGGGTGTTTTCCGATGCTGCAAGAGGTTTATTTACATGGGCAGTGTTTTATTAACACAGCAGTAAAACGGGCCATTGTTTTCAATTGCAATCGATTGGAAAAAGTCACAAAATGCTTATTTCCAGTCCACAACTCAGACTCTTCAATTGTGTATATAGATATACCTAATTATAATATAATATAATATGTAAATATAATAATATGAATTATTTTTAATGGGTCAAATAAATCACAGCTTGGGCCATTTAATGCACTGGTTGTGTGTGTGTGTGTGTGTATGTGTGTGTGCGTGTACATGTACGAATATGTCTTTATTGCAGACGCGAATGTGAGTTTGAGGACGACTGTGACAGTCTGGCCTGGGAAGAGACTGAGGAGACCCTGCTTCTCTGGGAGGACTTCCCAGGATGCACTCTGCCTCCTGACCCCACCCACCAGCCAGGAGAGGTAAGCTCAGACCATATAATAATGATAATCGTAATAATAATAATGACAATTATGCAGTTATGCAGCCCACTGGGGACCGGGGGTTCGCTCCCCGGTCTCGTCAGCGCTGTCTTCGGGAGGGGGGCGGAGTCGGCTTGTGTTCGTCACATGAATGCGTTTCTGTCTGTGTCGGAAAAAGCAGTGGTTCGGCCTGGATTCACCTCGTCACTCTCGTGACGAAGTGACTCCTTCGAGACTGCCGGCTGGAGAGATGCGGTTGGCGAACGCACGCAGTACGAGGGTGGGTGTTTGAACTAGAATAGGGATCGATTGGCCACTAAATTGGGAGAAAAAGGGAAAAATCAGAAATGAATTTAAAAAAAAAAAGACAATTATCACTGTCATTCGCAATTATCAGAAAATCACGAACTGCGATACAAAATTATTCAAATTAAGAAAAAACAATGATAAAAACCGAAAGGAATGATGAAAAAGAGCAACGTTATGACTAAAAGAGCAAGTACAGTATGACAGGCCAACGCCCACAGCGCTGTCAGACAGTCCAGGGGTTTCCCGCAGCTCCATGTGCCGTTATGCTAAGCTTTGTGCCGGGGGTTCGGAGGAGCAGGCCATCGCCTGACCAGAGTGCACATGTGGAGACTTTCGGGGGTGGTTGGGCATTTTCGGGGGTGGTTGGGCACTTCCCGGGGTGCACTTTTGTGGATGCAATTTAAAGAGTCAGGAGAGAGCTTGTGAATGGACTCCTGAATCAGACCAGGAGCCAGTGCAGGATATGAGATTGGTGTGGTGGCCAGGGTCAGGGTCCTCTCATCAGGACCCTTAACACTTAAGGTAGTGAAGGAGGCCCCCCACTCCCTTTTTTTCCCTCCCCAATTGTACTTAGCCAATTACCCTATTTTCCGAGCCATCCCGGTCGCTGCTGCCGAGTTTTCCATCAAGGTTTGATGGAGAACTCGGGCATTGCCAGTTCGAATCCCCATACCAACATGGGGATTCGAACTGGCAATCCCCATGTTGGGAGACAACGGAATCGACCGCTACGCTACCCGGACGCCTAGCAGGAGGCTTTTCGTAGGGACTATATATGCTCTACAATGACCAGATGAGGGTATGCCAGGGTCGGACACAGACGAGGAGGGTGGGGATTTTTACCTGCAGAGATTGAGTTACGTGGGCCAGTCGATCCATGTCCAGATGTGGGATGTGGGTTTGACTGCTGTGTAGTGGTTTGTAGTAGGTAGTCTAGATTTGGCTTAGTCATTGTGGTATCTACAGTTCAGTGTCATCGGCGTAAAAGTGAAATGAAAGCAATCGCAGTCTGAGGCCACAGATCAACCATTAGAAGCACGTGCCCGTGTTGGCGTGAAAGCAGCAACTCCTTATGTATATATTTATGAGGTTTGGGTCTGCATTTATTTTTCCTTGCTCGTTCTCTTTCTCTTTACATTCCTCACGCGCCCGTTGCAGCTCGATCACATCCCGGCTCCGTCACTTCGATAGCGGTGCAAGTCTGCCAGGGGTGACCGGTTCTCGAATCTGGTTTACAGCCTCCAGTAGCGAAAACTGATTTCTGTGCATTTACATCTGCTGGCGGGCGCTGTGGCGGTCTGGTGGCCTGTCCAGGGTCTCTCCCCGCCTGCCGCCCAGTGCCTGCTGGGATAGGCTCCAGCATCCCTGCGGCCCCGAGTGCAGGATAAGCGGTTTGGGTAATGGATGGATGGATGGATCAATAGTCGCTATGGAGACCACCTGAAATGTATTTGTTTTAAAGCTAAAATCCTGATAGTTACATGATTTTATTTTAACCGGTTACAAAAGTTGTTTTTCATCTTGAAGTTGTAATTTGTGGTCGATGTCCACGGCGGCTGTCTGCCCCGCTTCTGCCGCTGTCCCCGGTCAGACTTGGGAAACGTGGGCTTTGTTTCTCGCCAGCGCTGCGGCCCTTTCCGTCCCCTCTTAGACTTTCAGTCGTCTCCATTTCTCAAAATAATCTCAAAACGCTGACCCGGGTGGCGAGACACGTCGTGTTTGCCGTTGTCCGCAGGGCGCTGGTGTCGCAGCACGCCACATGGCCACGTGGCTTGGTGGACATTTCATTGCGTCGGGCCTCAGCTGATGTAAATATTGTTGTTAAACACGGCTGGACAGATCCGGCACTAACGGAGTTGGTTCATGCCACACTGTACTGCATTGCCGGTGATGATGAAGACCTTTCTAGGTAATGACATCACTTGGGGTACCCGCCACTGCATTGCCGGTGATGATGAAGACCTTTCTAGGTAATGACATCACTTGGGTACCCGCCACTGCATTGCCGGTGATGATGAAGACCTTTCTAGGTAATGACATCACTTGGGTACCCGCCACTGCATTGCCGGTGATGATGAAGACCTTTCTAGGTAATGACATCACTTGGGTACCCGCCACTGCATTGCCGGTGATGATGAAGACCTTTCTAGGTAATGACATCACTTGGGTACCCGCCACTGCATTGCCGGTGATGATGAAGACCTTTCTAGGTAATGACATCACTTGGGTACCCGCCACGTTATGAGTGCAAGTCCGTTTTTGTGTGGTGGTCGTTGTTGCAGTTTAAGGTCTACGTAACACTAAAACTACTTATTTTCACTGAATACTGATGCACTTGGACACGTCCAAGCCAGAGACACCGACCCTGCTGCTCATCTTGACGTCTTAGGGCAATCTATACCATCTATATGCAAAGCGGGGGAATTTCAGCTAAGTGCTGCGGTTATAACCGTGTTATTACAACCGTGGATTGTCACAGGCTTGTCTATGTGATGCGACACAAGTCACAACCCCCTGGCTACACCCTTCCGTCTTCTATAAATACATAAATCTATATATACCGTTGAGGAGAGCAGTGTTTGAGCGAAGACATATTGAAAGAGAGTGAGAGAGAGACAGACAGACCGAGAGAGAGAGAGACAGACAGACCGAGAGAGAGAGAGACAGACAGACCGAGAGAGAGAGAGACAGACAGACCGAGAGAGAGAGAGAGAGAGAGAGAGAGAGACAGACAGACAGACCGAGAGAGAGAGAGAGAGAGAGAGAGAGAGACAGACAGACAGACAGACCGAGAGAGAGAGAGCGGACAGAACGAGAGAGAAAGAGACAGACAGACAGACCGAGAGAGAGAGAGAGACAGACAGACCGAGAGAGAGAGAGAGACAGACAGACCGAGAGAGAGGAGAGACAGCGGACAGACCAAAGTTACATATTTTTGTATTTTTCAGTAGTTCTAATTTGATAGTGGTTTATTTATATAGTTTGTTTGATTTTCTATAGTTTTCTATATAGTTATCTAGTTATATATAGATAAAAAATATATAAATATACATTATATATACACACACATACACACACACACACACATATATATGCTACTACTACTTCCGGCTGCTCCCATTAGGGGTCGCCACAGTGATCCATTAAACCATTTCCATTTCTTCTTTTTTTATATATATATAAATATATATTATATCTAAATAGAAATAAATAAATAAATAAATACATGGGCGGCTCGGTGGCGCAGTGGTTAGTGCGGTGGCCTCACAGCAAGAAGGTCCTGGGTTCGAGCCGCGGGGTAGTCCAACCTTGGGGGTCGTCCCGGGTCGTCCTCTGTGTGGAGTTTGCATGTTCTCCCCGTGTCTGCGTGGGTTTCCTCCGGGGGCTCGGGTTTCCTCCCACGGTCCAAAGACATGTAGGTCAGGTGACTCGACCATACTAAATTGTCCCTAGGTATGTGTGAGTGTGTGTGTGTGTGTGTGTGTGTGTGTGTGTGTGTGTGTGTGTGTGGGCCCTGTGTGATGGCCTGTCCAGCGAGTCTCTCCGCCTGCCACCCAGTGACTGCTGGGAGAGGCTCCAGCGACCCTGAGAGCAGGCTAAGCGGTTCTGGTACTGGATGGATGGATGGTGCTGTTACATCATTTCCTTCTCTCCCGCCTGGGTTTAAGCTATTGACGAAGTGTCCGTTGGTAAAGGTCTTTTACAAGCTCTCTCCGCCATATTGCCTCGCTTGCCACAACAAGTCGCTGAGTCATGTGACTTACTGCACACTTGGCTGCCCTGTTACAGACAGAAAAACAGAAAACTAAGCGAAGCATCACATCTCTCAGCAAGGTCCTAAAGACAAGAACCAATAGAATGAGCCACTACGGGTGTCCGGGCAGCATAGCGGTCTGCTCCGTTGCCTACCAACACGGGGCTCGCCGGTTCGAATCCCCGTGTTACCTCCGACTTGGTTGGGCGTCCCTCTGCGGGTGGGAAGCCAGATGTGGGTATGTGTCCTGGTCGCTGCACTAGCGCCTCCTCCGGTCTGTCGGGGCGCCTGTTCAGGGGGGAGGGGGAACTGGGGGGGGGGGGTAGCGTGATCCTCCCACGCGCTACGTCCCCCCGGTGAAACTCCTCACTGTCAGGTGAAAAGAAGCGGCTGGCGACTCCACATGTATTGGAGGAGGCACGTGGTAGTCTGCGGCCCTCCCCGGATCGACGGGGGGGTGCGGGTGGGGTGGGGGTGGAGCAGTGACTGGGACGGCTCAGAAGAGTGGGGTAATTGGCCGGATACAACGGGGGAGAATGAGGAACTGCATTCATGATTTGGATGTGTGCCGGCAACGGATGGTAGCAAAATTACCATATTTCTGCACGGGAATCTTCCGGGTTGTAGCCGTGAGCCGGGATTCAGACGTGTGCGTCCTTTTCTGTCTTCCGGTTTCTGTAATCCTGCTGTTGGACAGACACCACAGCAGTCTCTCTCTCTCTCTTTTGTTTGCTAAAACCACGTGACCGAGGACTTTCTGCCTGACGTGTTTCGAACAGCTGCGTGGTTTTTCGGCGCCGGCGGTTCAGCCGCGCAGGAAGCTTTTGAGGCGCAGATGTCACCGGCGCAGGCGGTGGGTGGAGCAGCGAGCTAATGGGGGTTATTATGGGTGTGTCCGGCCTCCGTCATCGACGGCCTGATTCAGCTGCATTACGCATACCACGGCCCAGTGACCTTCACCGCTCCGCTCTGTCGGGGCCCCTTTTTAGGGCATGACTCCTTCAAACACCCACACAGTGCCGATAAGCACACACACACACACACACACACACACACACCCGTCTCCAGAAGGGGGTCAGGTGAACCAATGTGCGTGCAAGTTGAAAACGCTCCTCTTGGTGGTGGGGGGGGGGGGGTCCGGGTAGTATAGCTATTCCATTGCCTACCAACATGGGGCTCGCCGGTTCGAATCCCCGTGTTGCCTCCGGCTTGGTCACATGTATCGGAGGAGGCATGCGGTCCCCGGATCGGCAGAGGGGGCGGAGCAGCGACCGGGAAGAGTGGGGTGATTGGCCGAATAAACCAGACACCCTGATGAAGGTGCAGTCAGTGTGGTGGGCCACAGCCCCTGTGATGGCCTGGCAGCCTGTCCAGGGTGTCTCCCCGCCTGCCGCCCGCCCAATGACTGTTGGGGTAGGCTCCAGCATCCCCCACGACCCTGAGAGCAGGATAAGCGGTTGGATACCGGATGGATGGATGGATGGATGGATGGATGGATGGATGGATGGATGGATGGATGGATGGATGGGGGAAAAGAAAAAAAGGAAAACGCTCCTCTCTCTTTCCTGTTCAACAGGAGGAGTGCTTGGAGAAGGTGATTAGCGACACAGAATGCCTGTTCAAATCCCGAGAGAAGGAGTACCAGGAGACCATTGGCCAGATCGAGGTACGACCTCTGCGTGTGCGCTAACAGACGCCCGTCTGTGCTCGTGCGCTTGTGTTGCCGTGCGTGCTCGGTTGTGTCTGTGTTGTGTGTGCGCTCCCCGTTGTGCGAGGATGCTTTTGTTCTTGCGTGTCTGTGCGACTTTCCGACGCTGTGCTTCTGACCCCAGCTGGAGCTGGCGACGGCCAAGAGTGACATGAACCGTCACCTGCACGAGTACATGGAAATGTGCTCGATGAAGCGGGGGCCTGGATGTGCAGATGGAGACCTGCAGAAGGCTGATCACACAAAGTGGAGAGAGGTACACACACACACACACACACACACACACACACACACACACACACACACACACACACACACACAAACACACACATACCTTGTCGGTTTTTTTTTCCCCAGTTCGTTTGTTTGTTTTTGCATCTCCGATGAACACATAGATAACGACAACAAACGGAAATTGTTTATAACGCAACAGCAGCGAGACGCAAAAACGCGCATTGATTTTTGCCTTCCCTCTGGCTGCTCACCACCGCCACCACCACCACAATCACCTCCACCTCTTTCCTGTCCTCACACTGACACAGACAGCCATTGTGCACATAAAAAAGAGAGAACAAAATCCACGTCGTGTATTTAACTTCCTGTTTTGTCGTTCCTGTTTCTGTCTTTCTTTCTTTCCTACTTCCTCCAAGCGACTCCTCCGTGCCAGGAACGGCTGAGGAGGGCGATCAGAGAGAGAGGGAGAAGGCGTCGGCGTCTCCACCACCCCCGATTTGCTCCGGCGCGGGCAGATCCTGACCCCGACTCCCGTCGGCCGTGGAAGGAAAACCGTGGTCATGTGACCGCCATTGTATTCAGCTTCAGTACTGCGCCCGTGTAGTACACATCACCATGGCAACACCATCTTCGCATTAACTTCAAGATTTTTCCTTTTTTTTGTCACCCTGCTCTTTGTAGCGGGAGCCATCTTAGGTCCGCAGAGGTGGATTATTAGTTTACCTAGTCCGTGTAGACGTCACTGCCGTCGTGACGAAGAGGGTTGGTTCACAGTTGCTGTCAAACTGTAGGAGTTGAGGATGTCGGTCGCTGTCCTGGTTGTGCCGACGACGACGAGGCGTAAGGGGCAGGACGGTGCGTTGCCGCAAGCCACGGGCCTGTTGTACAACACTTAAACCAACACACATTCGCTAACCCCGCAGACACTCGCTAACTCGCTAACCTCAGGCTTGGCCTGGCGGACACCGCCGCGTGTCGTGGCTCAACCGCCTTCGCTCACAGTCTGGAAGGGTTCGGTCTTCACGCAGGCCGCTCTGATCACGTCACCCCATCGCGGTCACACAAGTAGCAGAAATGTACGTTCTACCGTTGGATAATACACCGAGCAATATATTTGTATGTTTGATAGCGGGGTGATTAACTGACCCCGGGGGAGTCGTCATGATTCAGGTCCCACGTTACTGCCCGACTTCGGTATATCACGCCCAAAAGAGCTTGCGCCGTGTCGTGTATTGAGTCAAGTCATGGGTTTAACAAATCGCAAGCCATTATTACATTTAGGGGGGGGGGGAAACCTGTTGCTTCATAACAAAAAAACATGAAAAAAAAAAAGGGAAAAAGATAAAAATAAGCCAAAATACTAAGGAACCCACTAGAATCACAGAAACGGGTTTCCTGTATGACCTGTGAGTGAATCAGAACGTGTTCATCGCCGGGGTTTCAAATTGCTCACATCCTTGCCGCCCTCTCGTCAGTACTGATATCGATAGTTCAAACTTCACTACAGATACCAAGCCATTTTTTGGTCTACCTTGATAACCGTCTTCTGTGGTCCAGTTAAATGGCGTCACTTACTGGTGTGAACTGCCTGGTGTCAAGTGCAATTCAATGGTGCTTGTTAGAGACCAAATGACAGCAGAGAAGTGGTGAACCTCTGGGAAAGTAATCCAGGTCCGAGGGAAGCATGCTTGTCTTTGGTTTGGGATGCAGCCGGTCTCTTTATCTGCCCTTGGTGGGGCGTGAATTGTGTAAATATGCAATTGAAGCTGATTTGAAGTCCGTGTTGGGGCTTTGCTCGTCTCTCGGTCCCTGACACAGAAGAAGGAAATGTGATGGAAGAGCACTGACAGCACTGTCGTACGTAAAAGGCTGTATTAATTAAAGAGTTAATTAGTCAGAAGCAAAGCTTTCTGGCAATGCATTGTTGTTTGACCAGGGCTTAATTGTTTGTTTAGGATCAATTCAAAATTATAGAATGGAGGGGTGTCCGGGCAGTCGTAGCGGTCTATTCCGCTACCTATCAACACGGGGGTCGTCAGTTCGACCCCTCATGGTACCTCCGGCTTGGTCGGGCGTCCCTACAGACACAATTGGCTGTGTCTGTGGATGGGAAGCCGGATGTGGGTACGTTTCCTGGTCGCTGCACTAGCGCCTCCTCTGGTCGGTTGGGGTGCCTGTTCGGGGGGGAACTGGGGGTGGGGAATAGCGTGATCCTCCCACGCGCTGCGTCCCCCTGGTGAAACTCCTCACTCTCAGGTGAAATGAAGCAGCTGGCGACTCCACGTGTATCGGAGGAGGCACGTGGTAGTCTGCAGCCCTCCCCGGGTCGGCAGAGGGGGTGGTGCAGCGACCGGGACGGCTCGGAATAGTGGGGTATTTGGCCGGATACAACTGGGGAGAAAAAAGGGGGAAAAGATCCAAGAAAAAAAAAAAATATATATATGTGGACAGATACTCGGATTTAGAGAGAACAAGACGTGGTTGCTAAATAATTATGCTAGCCGTCGAGTGCCAAACTGAGCGAACACGTGAACAGACTGAATCAACCAAGAAGCGCTGGAAAAAATCCTGAAGCGGATTGAAAAGCGGAGCCGAACGCTTGTTTCACCAACAGTGCTTGATGTATATAACTAAAGCTGTTTTTGAGCTTGTAAACGTTTGCACTTATAAAGGAAGCGCAGAGCAGAAATGTATATTAAACTGTCAGCACTATTGTACGGAATGTGACAGAGATGTCCAACACAGCAGAAGAGTTGTACTGTGCTTCTGCTATTCTACACGTGTCCCTCTCTTAACGGGTCGCCTGGGGAAGAGGAGACTCTTCATCTTCGCGGACGTATACCTCATTTGTACACGCTTTGTTTTTCCTCCGCACGCGCAGGGGCGCCCCCCGCGGAGGCCGACGTCTCGGCGACGCCCCGTAAACTTGTAACACTGATAAGTACCACACGAAACGTGTATTTGTGCTGTGAAACGGAACACTTGATCATCGTCGGTAGGAAAAGTCCTAACTATGCTAGTGTAAACTACTAATAAGACACGTTAGCCCCCTAGCTAACGGGTCCGACCCTTTAGCCGAGCGGTTAGTGGTGTCGCCTTGTGGTGCAGCACACGCGGTATCGAATCCCGCGCCGGGCAAGAAAATAACCGGTTACATTGGTGGCAGCGGTGGGACCCGGAAGTGCGCAGATCCTCAGAAGTCTCTTCGGAGCGCGGGAATAACAAAGCGCGAGGGCGCGCTTCCGGGGAGGGTGACGACTGTAAACTACTAATAAGACACGTTAGCCCCCTAGCTAACGGGTCGGACCCTTTAGCCGAGCAGTTAGTGGTGTCGCCTTGTGGTGCAGTACACCAGTATCGAATCCCGCACCGGGCAAGAAAATAACCGGTTACATTGGTGGCAGCGGTGGGACCCGGAAGTGCGCAGATCCTCAGAAGTCTCTTCGGAGCGCGGGAATAACAAAGCGCGAGGGCGCGCTTCCGGGGAGGGTGACGACTGTAAACTACTAATAAGACACGTTAGCCCCCTAGCTAGCGGGTCGGACCCTTTAGCCGAGCGGTTCGTGATGTCGCGTTGTCGTGCAGCACACCTCGTATCGAATCCCGCACCGGGCAAGAAAATAACCGGTTACACTACTAATATAATTCTGTTGGGGAGAAAAAAAAGAGAAAAAGGAATAGCCCACTTGATGTCATCGGTCCCTTAACAACACACTTGTGGTCCACTCCGTATCACCCGCTCCTGTATCTTCAGAGCAGTTGTGCTGCACTGGTCCTCCCTCTGCCAGTCGCACGCCAGTGTTGTGCAGAACGGAAGGCGGCGGATGTGAAGCTTGCGTTAAAAGGTGTGCATGCGTGGTTGGAGTCATTTAGGCACTGCTCCTTTGCTCGCGACTGAACAGGAGGAGGACGTGTCAGACATAAACGCACCATTTCCTCTTTATGGCTTTTATTTTCACACACACAGAGAGAGAAAGTCTCTATGTATGCATGTGCCAGTGTGTGTGTGTGTGTCTCTGGGTGGTCTACGTACACGCGAGGAATGCTCTTAAGAAGACTTGCTGGTGCACCAATACAACATGAAGAAGTCCAAAAACTAAAAATGTCCAGTTAGTGTTGCCTTCCCGGTTTTCTCTGCCTGTTTTGTCATGGGAAGTGGGTGAAAACGCAAGACCCGGGGCCAACTTGTGATGTCTTTTGACAACAATCGCCTTAAAACTGTGAATACTAAAACCAGAAATGTACTTTTGTTGTTGTTGAGTCAGTCACTTCCTTCATGGGTGTATGCGGTTGCTCGGCGAAGTCCTTTTAAAACCAACTCTGGAGTATAAAAATAAGCTAGAGACGTGCAAGTGCTTCAGCAGAGTGGCCGTGTAATGCCTGTGACGTTTAAAAACGGCAGTCTCGGTCCACAGCCCAATCTGAGCCTGTCGGCGAGCGCGTGAATGGGATGGTTTCATGGGTAAAATACCTTTTCAGTGGAAACTTCGTGGTAGTGAGATGTGAAAAATGTATTTTTAACCTTTCCACAGCTTCAGAAAGCCCTTTCAAAAGAAACGCGACGAGCGCTTTGAGTTTGTCAACTGCAGTGTGGAGTAGTGTGTAGGCTGTGTGACGGGGTTGCATCTTTCAACATACTTAAGACGGGTCGGGTTTGGCTAAATCTTCTTTGCAGAGCTCTGTAATGTGTCAAGGGAGATTGAAAGAATAAAAGCTGAGAAATATCTTCATTTGTCAGAATAACTTGAGTTCCCCCTGTTTTTTCCCCCCTCCCTCTCATGTGCTTACAACTATGCAGCATGTACAGCATCGCATCCAACATAACTTTATTGGTCCCCGGGTAAAAAGTGACTTGGACATAAAGGCTGCCACGTATAAAAACCAGACCTGACGCTGTCCGCCCCTTTTTCTTGCGCCCCCAGTGGCCAGAAGACGGGATTGCAGCCCCGGTGGCAACTAATACGTGTCCATATACACGTATTTCGGTCTCGCAAAAACGTGTCCTCTGACACGTACGTATTGTGACGTAGTGTAGCAGATAAAAACATACTTTATAGTGCAGTAACACACCATAATCAAATACATGCAAAACAAGGGGGCGTCCGGGTAGTGTGGCGGTCTATTCTGTTGCCTACCAACACGGGGATCGCCGGTTCGAATTCCCATGTTACCTCCGGCTGGTCGGGCGTCCCTACAGACACAATTGGCCGTGTCTGCGGGTGGGAAGCAGGATGTGGATATGTGTCCTGGTCGCTGCACTAGCACCTCCTCTGGTCGGTCGGGGCGCCTGTTCAGGGGGGAGGGGGAACTGGGGGGAAATAGCCTGATCCTCCCATGTGCTACGTCCTCCTGGCGAAACTCCTCACTGTCAGGTGAAAAGAAGCGGCTGGTGACTCCACATGTATCGGAGGAGGCATGTGGTAGTCTGCAGCCCTCCCCGGATTGGCAGAGGGGGTGGAGCAGCGACCAGGACGGCTCGGATGAGTGGGTTAAATTGGATGAGTATAATTGGGGAGAAGGGGGGGGGCATGCAACACAGCCCCTCATTTCACCCCCTCCTTATGCCCTGATTTACTGATAGAGGGATGAAAGAGTTTCTATACCTGTGCAGGTATCTTTTCCTGCATTTAATTGAAACCCTCTAGCACGTACCTGATGGGAGCAGTTTGTATTGTAGCGAATTCGGGAGGCAGTCTAGGAGACCGTCGCCACAGCCGGGACGCGAACCCGTGGCTCCCAATCCACAAGCGACAACGTTAACCAGTCGACTAAAGGGTTCGACCCATTAGTCAAGGACCAACGTGTCTACTTATCCATGCACGTTACAGTATTCTGAATACAGGACATGAGCGGGGTCAGTGCTAATGTTCCTGGCCTGTTTAGCTACTGTCTTCTTAAAGAGCGTTTGGTGGGGGGGGGATGCTCCCTCAGCTCCATCACTTAAATTGCTGTATGTACCAGTCTGTTCATTTTTGATTTTAATTTAACTGATATGTTACCAAACCAAGCTGAGATTCCCTAACGTAACCATCGGTGGTCACTCGGGGACGAGTGTGACTGTCCTCCCTCTGGGTCTTCAGGTTGGTTATAGAGGCCGATCCTGGAGCCACATAGCGGGAGGACGCTTGTACGTGACACCTTTTTACGTGGAGAAGCTGATGCACCTGCAGCCACCACACAGTCCTTGGCAGGGGGTGGCCAGAGTCCAGTGGCATGGAGAACCAAGACAATTGGGGACCATGCCCTGTTGCAGCCTTCATCCGCCTTCACTGCCATTGTGACCTGGAGAGATCTTCCGCCAGTTCCACCATTGCAGTCTTTGTTGGATCACGCTCCGTCTGGAACCTCCCCCTTGACCTGTCCGCCTTGGGTGACCCTGCAGGAGCCAAGCTCCAAACGGCATTGCTCTTGGGATCATTAGTACACGCAAGCTTCTCCAGCACAGCAAGGTGGCGATAATGTAATATATTCTCTATCACAGCATGATAAAATCCTCATTACCCTCTGTCCCACCCCAAACACACCGAGTCTGTGCAAGAAGTAGAGTCACTGTTGGATCCTGGTACATACAGAATTCACATGGACGTCCCAAAGACAGATTACAGTCAATATGTACACCCAAGTATGTGTAAGGAACCTGGGTAATACAAGCATTATGGATCAGTAGTGGAGAATGATCCCTCTGTTTTCTTAGTGTTTACAAAGAGATGATTGTCGTCACACAATTGTACAAACTTTTCAACCTCCAAACTAAAGCCAGACATGCCAGTGTCTGTGTCCATAAGCCCCAAGATGGCAGTGTCATCAGCAAACTTGACAACAAAAGTGCTGGGATAACTGCTTGCACAATCATTTGTATATGATGTAAACAGAATAGCACCATGCACACATCCTTGAGGAACGCCTGTGTTGATGACTTCAGACTCGGATAATGTTCACTCAGACCTGCTGATGGATGGCTAACAAAATAAAACCAGGGTGAGAATTAAACCGCAGCTTACTTATTCCATGGGGGGGGGGCATGACTGGTAATAAAACATCCGTGATGCAGGCATATATTCGTATACTTGCTTGAGAGCAGCAGATCGGTGCCATGGAGGCAAATATCAAAGCAAATATGATTCAAGATGGCCGGAATATAGAGCGCAATAATTTCCCCGGCGAACAAGGAACGGTTCAAATGCCACACACCGATACAATAATTCTCTTATGGTCAGATTGCTGTTACGTCACCACGTTTGGATTGTGATCACAGGAATAGCAGAGCTGGATCTGCAGTCACTCCCATCAAACTCGAGGTTTTTTTTCTTATAATCTAAGAATACATGTACAACATAATTCACTGCTACAGGAAGCAATACACGTTGAAAAATAATGCGCATAGCAAAACTGTGACAAAAACAATTTAGAAATCAATGTTTCAGAAACCTCCTAAAATTTCCCAGATCATCTTTTCAGGGGACCCTGTGTGTCGTAGCTCGCACCCTGAATAAAACTACTTTTTCTGTCCAGTTATCTTTTAAATTGTCTTTAGGTCCCACTTAAAAAACAACCCTCAAGTTTCCTGAGAGGCTAAATTGTGTGGCCCACACTAACTCTCTCCTATTACGGCAGCACGGTGGCCCAGTGGTTAGCACTGCGGCCTCACAGCAAGAAGGTCCTGTGCTCGAACCCCAGGCCATCCCAGGTCCTTTCTGTGTGGAGTTTTCCTGTTCTCCCCGTGTCTGTGTGGGTTTCCTCCGGGTGTCCTCCCACCATCAAAAAGACATGCATGTTAGGGTTAATACTCCTGCCTGTGCCCCTGAGCAAGGCAATGGAAATCTACCAGCAAACGGGGGAAAAGTTTCAAGTTGTACATATCAAGTTACGTCCACAATTATGAGGATGATATGTACAACGTGAAACTTTTCACCGGTTTGCTGGAAGGTGCAGGTGAAAGTTTGTCCACCATTCTGTACACGTCGTTGACATTTATCCATGGTAAATCTCGCAGGCATCGCGAAAAATATGCCATTGTCAATAGCACGCGCCAACAAACAGGAAACTGGTATGACCGCTGCAGTAGAAACCGGAAGTCAGTGGACTACAGTTGTGCACAGAGTCGATCGGGGAGGGAAAAAAGGGAGGGAGACGTGCATGTTAGGGTTAATAGAGTTCCGGACGTCACGTGACTAGTTTTGCTTACACGGCCATCTTGGCAGGAAGACAAGCGTGTGCCCTGAGCGAAAATGAATGGCGCCAGCGTCGATTTCAAGCCGTCGGAGTTCACTGCGCATTTTAATTCCGAAGACACTGAACGCTCTATTGCGAAAGTTGACAGATTAAACATGACTGACCCTTATAATGCCCCCGGGGTGCTTTTCACGAGTACTGAAACAGCCGGAACGGGCAACGTTCCAGACCTGCAGTACCCAGACACCTACAATCACCTGATCAACTATCCCTCGTTCTACTCTGGAGAGTCTTTGAAAGCCCACAAAAGCCCGGAGGGGTAAGTGGTGCAAATGGACGAAATCTGGATTCGTGACAAATATTCAGCTTTGGAGTCTACCGACTAAAAATGGCTTTCTCGTCACTGGAAGGGTAAGTGTCCCTTCGTGTTGGTTAAAGTTAGCATAAACAGTGGGCGGTGTAACTTGTATGCAGCGTTAGCTAGTCGGCATCTGTATTTACCAAGACTTAACTACATTATTACTGTGTGAATGAATTTCGAAAGGCACCACCTCGTACATTAAATTATACTGTAGTGAATTCGGGGGACGACGCAACCACAAGAACTGCCGCGGCCGGGAAGCGAACCCGTATCGCCCGCACCGCAGGAGACATCGCTAACCGCTCGACTAAAGGGTCAGACTCGCCAGCCAGCGGCCAGCGTGTCTTCTTATCCATGCACGTTACATTACCTTTATGATAAACCTTTACGATAAGCAGCAGTTACCGTGGAACGCTTTGTTCAGCAAAGCGTTTTAAATGGACGGGACGTAGTCGGGTGACAGAAGGTTATCTCTCTTTTTTTCCCCTAAAACATAAGTAAATAGAAAATGTCCAGTCACGTTTTAGTGAGCAACAGACGTAGTTCTTTTATCTTACTGTAAACTAGTAATAAGACCCACTGGCCGATCGTCCAGAGGGTCTGACCCTTTAGCCGAGCGGTTAGTGATGTCGCCTTGTGGTGCAGTACACCCCGTATCGAATCCCGCACCGGGCAAGAAAATAACCGGTTACAGCGGTGGCACCGGATCCGGAAGTGTGCAGATCCTCAGAAGTCTCTTCGGAGCGCGGGAATAACAAAGCGCGAGGGCGCTCTTCCGGGGAGGGTGACGACTGTAAACTACTAATAAGACCCACTGGCCTTTGTTAGCCCCGCAAAATCCACGCCATAATGCATAGGTCGAACTTGCCTTTTAGTATAATAAAATTGTCAGAAACCGTAATAAAAGCCTGTTAAATAAATGATATATTAACGATAGGAAGTGTTGTATTCTGTACCTGATATGAAGTGGTCACTACACAAGCGGGATCCGTTGCTTGTGGGCTCCCGTCGCTCAGTTTTCTTCCGTTCGCTTCTAGCACGTTTTATGGCAGTAATCCATTTATGTCGTCTTTCGGGATCTTTAGGAATCCGATAAAATGCTCTCCCTTTTACTTGTCCGCGACTCTTCTGGCAAACCTCCTCTTTGGCCTTCCTCTTTTCCTCTTCCCTGGCAGCTCCATATTCAGCATCCTTCTCCTAATATACCCAGCATCTCTCCTCCACACATGTCCAAACCATCTCAATCTTGCCTCTCTTGCTTTGTCTCCAAACAGTCCAACTTGAGCAGTCCCTCTAATATAATCGTTCCTAAGCCTGTCCTTCTTCGTCACTCTCAGTGAAAATCTTAGCATCTTCAACTCTTTTCGTCAGTGCCACTGTCTCCAAACCATATAACATAGCTGGTCTCACAACCATCTTGTAAACCTTCCCTTTAACTCTTGCTGGTACCCTTCTGTCGCAAATCACTCCTGACACTCTTCTCCACCCACTCCACCCTGCCTGCACTCTCTTCTTCACCTCTCTTCTGCACTTCCTGTTACTTTGGACAGTTGACCCCAAGTATTTAAACTCATATGCTTCGTCACCTCCACTCCTTGCATCCTGACCACTCCACTGTCCTCCCTCTCATTCACGCATAGGTATTCCGTCTTGCTCCTACTGACTTTCATTCCTCTTCTCTCCAGTGCATACCTCCACCTCTCCAGGCTCTCCTCAACCTGCACCCTACTCTCGCTACAGATCACAATGTCATCCGCGAACATCATCGTCCATGGAGACTCCTGCCTGATCTTGTCCGTCAACCTGTCCATCACCATTGCAAACAAGAAAGGGCTCAGAGCCGATGTAATCCCACCTCCACCTTGAACCCATCTGTCATTCCAACCACACACCTTACCATTGTCACACTTCCCTCATACATATCCTGCACCGCTCCTACATACTTCTCTACATACTACATACTTTTCTTCCTCATTCCACCACCAAGTCTCCTTGTCTTCCTTCCTCTGTCCTGATGACACACCAAGTACCTTCCTAGCTGTCTCGCTCACTATTTCTGCGGTGGTTGCCCAGCCATCCGGCAACTCTTCACTACCACCCAGTGCCGGTCTTAACTCCTGCCTGAACTCCACACAACAGTCTTCCTTCTTCAACTTCCACCATTTGATCTTCGGCTCTGCCTTCACTCGCTTCCTGTTCTTGGTCTCCAAAGTGATCCTACAGACCACCATCCGATGCTGCCTAGCTACGTTCCCCCCTGTCACCACCTTGCAGTCTCCAATCCCTTTTAGATAACGCCTTCTACATAAGATATAGTCCACCTGTGTGCACTTTCCTCCACTCTTGTACGTCACCCTGTGTTCTTCCCTCTTCTTGAAATATGTATTCACCACAGCCATTTCCATCCTTTTCGCAAAATCCACCACCATCTGTCCTTCCACATTTCTCTCCTTGACACCATACCTACCCATCACCTCCTCATCACCTCTGTTCCCTTCACCAACATGTCCATTGAAGTCCGCTCCAATCACCACTGTCTCCTCCTTGGGTACCCTCTCCACCACATCATCCAACTCACCCCAAAATTCTTCTTTCTCTTCCATCTCACACCCAACTTGCGGGGCATATGTGCTGATAACATTCAGCAATACACCTTCGATTTCCAGCTTCATACTCATCACTCTGTCTGACACTCTCTTCACCTCCAGCACACTCTTGACATGCTCTTCCCTCAGAATTACCCCTACCCAATTTCTCCTCCCATTCGCACCATGGTAGAAGAGTTTGAACCCACTTCCAATACTCCTGGCCTTACTCCCCTTCCACCTGGTCTCCTGCACACAGTATGCCTACCTTTCTTCTTCCATCATATCAGCCAGCTTTCTCCCTTTACCAGTCATAGTGCCAACGTTCAAAGTTCCGACTCTCACCTCCACACTCCTACCCTTCCTCCTCTCTCGCTGCCTCTGCACATGCCTTCCCCCTCTCTCCTTCGCCCAACAGTAGCATAGTTTCCACCGGCACCCTGCTGGTAACCCGGGCCTTGACCGATCCGGTATATTTGGCAGATTTTACGCCGGATACCCTTCCTGATGCAGCCCTCCCCATTTATCCGGGCTTGGGACTGACACTAAGAATTCACTGGCTTGTGCTTCCTCAGTGGCTGGGTTTATAGCTCTACAGACCCTTTTCAGTTGGTAAACAGTGATCACGTGATTTTGCTGCCAAAATGCGCACGCATACTATGCGTGACGTAGGTCATAAAAGGGTCTATTGAACGGTCTTTTCCCCGATGGAATGTAGAAATTAATACCTTTAGTTTTGCTGGACCTGTTCTGGCAACCCACAACACAACAAGATGACATTTTAAAAATGTAAATATCAATCAATCAGAAATCCACTTGCATTCTGCATTGATTGGAGATGCCAAAATGCGCGCACATACTATGCGTGACGTAGGTCATAAAAGGGTCTTACACAATAAGATGGGTTAAATGCAGAAGACACATTCATTGTTACTGAACTGTACAATAACAAAATAAAGTGGCTTTCTTTCTTTCTATTATACACCTTTTTCACCACATAGCGAAAAGGGAGGCTGTGAATGTATGACTTCATTATCATTGTAATACTATTATTATATTATATCATACTATTATAATAGAATTATCATTATAAAGCAGGTTAAAAACATGACTTTTTAAAACAGCCTGCAGCTAAGTTCATAGTGAGTGTGTGTGTGTGTTTTATATATTTTGCTATCCTGTACTTTTTTGGCGGGGAGGGGGGAGATTTTATTGTTTTATTGTGTGAAGCACTTTGTGTTACTTTTGCTTGTATGAAAAGTGCTATAAAAATAAAATCTGATTGATTAATTGATTGACTGACTATGTTTATATCATCACACAAGTGTTAGGAGTTGACACCATGTCAAATCACAACTCTCTACCCACGTACTCAAACGGTTTGGTTTCTCATCACACATGTACCAGAGGCCAACAGCACAGATGACCTTTGTGCAGATGTTTTTATTTTCGAGAGGTCTTTTGTCTCACACCTTTACACATATATATATATATATATATATATATATATATATATATATATATATATATATATATATATATATATATATATATATATATATTTTAAACCAGGTCCTGCTGAAGTCAGCATACGTACAGGTGGAAAGTGAGCAGGTTCTGGTGGAGGAGCTCAGGTGACGGTGCTGCGGGGCTGCTCTGTCTTGCCCGACGGAGACCGCGTCAGTCTTACCATTTGAACTCGTAAACAGGACACCGTGTGCATCGTAGGGCAGAGTGGGCGAGAGAGACAGGAAGGCAGGAAGATGTGACAGGTAAGGAAACAGTGACACAGAGGATGGGTGCAGATGCAGAGGAGATAGACGGCGAGAGGCACACCTTGAGGTAGTGCCGTGTTCACAAAAGAACAAGGAATGAGAGCTGCGCGCGTTTTCTGGAGGTAAAAATCAGAATTATTTTATATTTGTGTGTGTGTGTGTGTGTGTGTTCACGATTCAAGATTCAAAATCCTTTATTGTTACATCCCATTATATAAGTGCGAGATAGTAAAATTGTTGTGTTTCGGCTCCTCAACGTTGCAGCAACAATAGCAATAAAATGACAATAAAATAAAATAATAAAATAAAATAAAAAAGCAGTAATAATAGTAAATAGGTGTATGTAAGGTGCTGTGTGTGTGTATAGGCCCTGCCTTAATAAATGTGCACATGTGCGTGCATGCGCTTATTCAATGGTTTAAACAAACAGGCTTGTCCACAGGCTTCCATTGTTGTGTTTGAGGTTTATTTCTTACAGGGGGAGGGGGTGGACATTTGTAATCCATAGACACGTTTTGTCATTGTGTCCTCACAGAATGGAAGCAGTGCAAGGCGTTTTATTTGCCGCCTTGATGTTATCTGCACACATTGTGCTCACCTCGCCTGTGGTAAAGTGTTTCCTCCTTCATTTCCATGGTGTACATCTACTCAAAGTGTGTCACCGTAAACCTTCATGTCACTCGCTTTTATTGTGCGAGACGGCCACTCACCCTGTCAGCGGCACATGTTAATTTACACAGCGCGTCTAAATATTGCCTGTGTTGTGACTTAAACAGATCAGTGTGTGCTTCTATGCAGATGACTGTGTATTAATATGTCTTGTTAATTAATGTGTTGATTTGATAGATTGAAAGGAGCCGGTACGCCAGGGCGTGTAAGATGTGTCCAGCAGGTAAGATAAACACAATGACTGACAGCTTGCAGGTTGTTTTTTTTTCTCCCCTTTTTTTTCCCAATTGTACTTTACCCCACTCTTCCGCTGCTGCACCCCCGCTGCCGATCCGGGGAGGGCTGCAGACTACCACGTCTCCTCCGATATATGTGGAGTCGCCAGCCGCTTCTTTTTACCTGACAGGGAGTTTTGCCAGGGGGGCGTAGCGCGTGGGAGGATCACACTATCCCCCGCACCCCAGTCTCCCCCCTCCCCCCTCCCCGAACAGGCACCCCAAGGAGGCGCTGGTGCAGCGACCAGGATACGTACATACCCACATCCGGCTTCCCACTCGCAGACACCGCAAATTGTGTCTGTAGGGCGCCCGACCAAGCCGGAGGTAACACGGGGATTCGAGCTGGCAAGCCCCGTGTTGGTAGGCAACGGAATAGTCCGCCACGCCCACCACCCGGATGCTTCTTTATATATTTTTAACCTAATTTTCTTGCTCTTCTCCTCCATGTGTGACTCACTGCTTGTTTTGCTTTTATGTTGTGTGTCAAGGGGTTAAAAAAAATCATACTTTTGGGAAAAAAAAGTGTGACTAAAAAACTGAGGCATGTGGCTGTTTCCTTGTCTTGCTGTCTCTCCTCTCGTCGGTGTCTTTCTCGCTCGCTCGCCATTTCTTTGTCGCAATGAAAATTTATGCATTGTGCATGCAGAGCTTGAGGTTGTGCGACCACATCCTTTATTAATACACTCTTTGCACCGACAGCCTCTCTGCACATCCTTTTTTTGGTCGGTGGTTGATTTTTTACAGAACTCTGTGACTGTGTGCGGCCGGCCACACATGCATGCATGCATGCATGCCCAATGAGCACAACAGTATAGGCAGCTGATGTTAATTGCTTAACTGTGCAACCGAGTCTGTGCAGCTTCAGTTCCTCACACTAGTATGGCCCTTAAACTCCAAACTGTGTTTACCAGGCCGCATTTTTGGTCTTTAGGATGCTCGCTCTCCATCCCATCATCTCCCCCTCCCTTTCGTTCAAGGTGAGTACCAGAAGTCTTGTGACGAGTGTGAACCATGTCCTGCAGGCACCTATACTTCTGAGCCCAACTACGAGGACAGCTGTCTCTCCTGCTTCAGAGACTGTAGACCGGGTAAAGACACTTCATGGTCATTGCTTCCATTAACATTTTTAGTCACTTTTCTTCAGAGATGAAGTTTTGATACTGATTTTTTTATGCTTCAGTCAAATAGAAAGTAGCTTTTTCACTCTCTCCGATGTTTTACAAATGAGTTCTTATTTCCATTCCTGTTATTGGCAGAAGATTGCAGGGTTTTGTGTGTGTGTGTGTGTGTCTCAGACTTTCACCTTCAGGTGGTTGAGAAGTGCACCAGTAAATCCAATCTCAAATGCACTTGTGAGATTGGTTTCACGTGCAGTGACATAGACCCACACACAAATTACTGCAGAGAATGTGCCAAGATCCCCAAGATGACTACGACCGGTGAGTAGTACTGAACAATACCCCGTTTTTCAAGTCTCTGATCAAATGGGGTCCAACCAGAAGCATGCATCGTAACAGAAACAATCATGTTAACTGTTCACTGACATTAATACAATGTTCCATAATAACAGTGCGATAGCTGTCTGACATCTAACTAATAAGAAGAACAACTCACCCAACGCACTCTACCTGAGTGAGTCACAATAACTGTCCCTTGTATGTGTGTGTGTGTGTGTGTGTGTGTGTGTGTGTGTGTGTGTGTGTGTGTGTGTGTGTGTGTGTGTGTGTGTGTGTGTGTGTGTGTGTGTGTGTAGCTGCTGCTCCAGCCAAGGTGTCTGTGATTGTATGATCAGCGTTTATTTCGGTCCCAGAATCTCCAGTCACCTCTACAGTAACCAGCTCTGTGGGTGTATGTGTATAGGCTGGTACTGTGGGTACACTTAAGAGATGACGTCGGTTTCATCTGTACTGCCCCCCTTGAGCCGTGTCCACCACATAAGATCGAAGGGAGGAGCTGGCTTCACGGACAGTACCTGGTGTTATCCATTGTTTTGCATTGTCCTTCGCCTGTTCCTGTGGTTCTAGTGGTATGCCTGCCTCTTTTTGGCAGCTGCTTCTGCTTGTCTGATTTCTTCCTTGTCTGACCAGCTTGGGTCCAAGTTCTCAGACAGGGTCGATAAAGTTGTCCAGATTTCTCGACCCATTGGCAGCTTAGCGGGACTGACACCAGTGGAGGAAGAAGGTGTGGCTCTGTATACCATCAGAACAAGCCGGGGGGGGGGGGGTCTTCCTGCCTAAGGATCCCTTTGGCCACCAGTACAGCCCTCTCAGCTTGGCCATTACTCTGGGCATAATGTGGACTAGATGTTACATGAATAAAGTCATATTTCACACTAAACTGTCCGAACTCCTCTAAGACTAGCTGAGGTCCATTATTGCTTACTAACACTTCTGAAATACCATGCCTTGCAAAAGTGGCTTTTAGCTTTTCTATGACCTGACTACTGGCTGTCACGGGTAGGTGTGGGATCTCCAAGTACCTGGAGTAGTAGTCTGACGCTACCAAATAGGACTGCTTCTTGTGCTCACAAAGATCTATGCCTACTTTTTGCCATGGTCTTGAAGGTAGCACAGTTGACATTAATGGCTCTTTCCTCTGTGTGTTTCTGTTCTCTCTACAAAACTTGCACCGAGTTACCTTTGTTACTGTGTCCTGTGAAATTCTTGGCCACCACACCGACTGGTTAGCTCTCTCTCTCTCTCTGCATTTCACTAGCCCTTGATGACCCCCATGAATCCTTTCAATTATCTCTGTTCTCATAGAGGTGGGAATCACTATGCGATGTCCCCTGACCACTTACCCATCTACCTCTGACAGTTCTCCTCTCACTTTGTAGAAATCCCTGACCACCTCTGGTACTTTCTTTTCATAACCTGGCCAACCTGATTGGATGAACTGTCTCACTACCTGGAGCTGGGGGTCTGTGGCTGTGTGGTCTCTGATCTCTTGCAACCTCTGTGGTGAAGCAGGGACGTGGCTAAGGACTGAGTCTGTGTGCTGCCACATCATCGGTAGGCCTATCCTCCCCAGAAATTTGCATGGGGCCCCTGGAGAGTGCATCAGCTACTGCTAATGTCTTTTCTGGTGCGTACACAGCCTCTTCATTAAAGCACATCAGTCTCATCAGCAGTCTATGCCAACTTATTGGGACATTGTCAAGGTCATTACTGTTTATTAAGGGCACCAGGGGCTTGCGGTCAGTGATCAGTTCAAAGCTGTCAAGTCCAAACAGGTATTTCTCAAAATGTTCACATGTCCAGACACTTGCCAGGCATTCTTTCTCTATTTAAGCATACCTGGTCTCTGCATCCCTGAGCCTCCTGGAGCAGTAGGCCACAGGTTTCCAGTCCTCACCATGCTGCTGCAACAGGACTCCTCCAAGTCCGTAACTGCCAGCATCAGCTGAGACTACGGTGGACCTGTTCGCTTCATAGTAGGAGAGTACAGTACAGGCGCTGATGCTAAGGCAGTCCTCAGTCTCTGGAAGGCAGTCTGCTGTGCAGGTCCCCTCAGCCATTCCACCTTCAACTTCAGCAGTTCATAGAGTAGTTGTCCTGCTGTAGAGAGCTCCGGGATGAATTCAGCCATATAATTGACCATTCCAAGAAACCGCTTGAGCTCTGCGACATTATGAGGTTGTGGAACATTTTTAATCCTGGCCACTGTCTCTGGTTTCACACCATTCTCATCAAATATGTGTCCCAGGAAGCGAATCTGTCGTTGTCTGAACTTACATTGTTCTTTATTCAATTTAAGGCCAGCTGTCTCGATCACTTTCAGTACCTTCTTCAGACGTCTATCATGGATCTCCTCAGTTTCTCCGTGCACGAGGATGTCATCCTTGTAGACTTCTGTTCCTTCCAGTCCCTGTAAAGTTCCTGTCATTTTTCGCTGGAAGATTTCTGGTGCACTCGTTATCCCAAATGGGAGTCTGCGGAAGGCATACCTCCCAAAGGGAGTGATGAAAGTGGTTAGCTTGCAGCTTTCCTCATGCAGGGGAATCTGGTAAAATCCACAGGCGGTGTCTAGTGATGTGAACACCTTAGACCCTGAGAACCGTGGCATGTTTCCTCTATAGTAGGTAGCACATACTTTTCCCTTTTAACTTCAGATTTAGTTTCCTTAAATCAGCACAGCACTGGACCTCTTTTCTGTTAGACTTTATAACTGGGACCATGGCGGCATACCACTCTGTGGGCTGTCACATTTTCAATGATGCCCTCCTTTTCCAACCAGTCTAACTCCTTCTTAACTAGAGGCATTCGTGGCAGTGGTATGCGTCTAGCAGTGTGCACTGCATATGGCTGAGCATCTTCTTTGAGAACGACTTTAACAGGTTCAGTCTTTAGCAGGCCGCTGGTTCCAAGCACAGTGCCAACCTGCTCCACTCTCTTCACTAAACCCATTTTAACTGCTTCTGGGCGACTGAGCAGACCACTGCCGTTTCCTCTAATCACATATATGGGGAAAGTGTATTCTTTGTCTCTGTAGACAGTATTAGCTCTGAACCAGCCTGTACAATTGAGCTCTCCCCCTGGTGCAAAAAAGGGTATCTCTACAGGACCCAGTCTATAGGAAGTGTCTGGAATGTCTTTTCACTTATAACAGTCACATCTGCCCCAGTACCTCTCTTAAAGGTTAGGGGTGCATTTCCAATGTTGACTGTAACGGTCCATTTGTCTGGGCTTGCTGCTTCACTAACTTCACCCAGAAACTGAAACTGTCCCATACTCTCTGTGACTTCATTCAGTGTTTTGGTATGGTATGACACACTCGTGCCCAATGTCCTCGCTTATTGCACTTGTTACATGTACTGTTAAAAGCAGGGCATTTCTTTTTCTCGTAGTGCTGAGTGCCGCACCTATACCGCAGTTCTGGGCATTTCGAGGGCTGCTTGTAGCTTCTCGTGCCGTGTTTCCCTTCCCGTGTTGCTCTCTTCGCCGTCTGCCGACGTCAGCATTAGCCACCTGCAGCTCCGGTGGGTTGGCCTGGAAGCTAATCTGTCTAGCAACCTCCTCGGACTGCAGCACTTGCTGGATGACTTGTGCCACCGTCAAGTCTGTGGTTAGCTGACACTTCTGAGACACAACCCCTTATCTCTGATACCCAGGAGCAGTCTATCACGGATGTGTTCATCCCTTTTGTCGCCAAACTCACAGTTCTCTGCTAGCTCACACAGAACTCTTACGTACGCTTCCGCTTTCTCAGCTGGTAGCTGGCTCCTCTGATAAAAGCATGTTTTCATGTATTGCGTTCCGTCTCGGAACGAAGTAGTCGTCGAATTTCTTCAAAACGGCCTTGTAACCTCTCCCGTAGGCCTCCTCTTCAAACTCGAATGAGCTGAATACCCTTGCAGCCTCACTGTCCATAGCGTAAATGAGCGAACAGACTGGACCTTCCCTGCCCTCTTTGTTCAACTTGGTGGCTGTCCTGAAACGCGAAAATCTTAGACAGACTTAAACTCTTGTGCTACGTTCAGACCAAAGGCGGCGCGATTTTTTTGGGCGGCGCGAATGCATGCAAAGTCAATGGGAGGAGGCGAATGGGCGGGAATAATTCGCGGCGAAATTACGGGCAGCGCGAATTGGGCGAATCGAGCGACGAACGCGCCTTCGCGGGAGTTCAAATATGTCCAACTCGGGCGAAGATTTCGCCAGGCGATAGCCAATCACCTTCAAGTAGGGTTAGACCCCGCCTTCGTGTTGGGAAAGAAGACACGCCCCCTACCCAGAATTCTTTTCGGACGCCGTCCAAACGCAACTCCTGAACGAGCCGGTGAAATTCGCCAAGCTGGGCACGTCTCCGGTTTATGCTATGAACCCAAACCGAACGCTGACGCCGGTTTCGGCGGCGCAAGTTGATATAAAACAGAGCCGCCGCAACTGACCTCTGTCGCTCATCCGCGATGATCACAAGTAAACACAAACTGCTCGTGTGTGGTATTTGTTGTGTGCGGTCTAGCAAACTTGCTAGCAGCGTTGGTGTAACTAGCCTGCTTGTTGTGACGTCAACACAGCGAATTCGCGTTCTGTTCGAACACACCTGGCGGAGCTGGCGGCCAAACACGGGCGAACAAAGCGGCGCCAACCCTCTCGCCGCCTTTGGTCTGAACGTAGCATTAGGCAGACTTAAACTCTTCCGGTGGATTAAACTTCGACATGCCGACCCGTTCCGATTGCTCTTGTCACTTTTGACACCGCGTGGTACCTGTCTGACATCTAACCAATAAGAAGGACAACTCACCCAAAAAGTCCGAACTCTCACGAGCCTTTCATAAGCTATTTGACCACGTTATGTACGAACACAGCAACAGACTCCCTGTTAACGTCACATACCCCAAATCCCGCGACAGCTGCACTGATGCGTTCGCGGTACCGTCACTGTAGGACATTCCATACAGCACACATAGAAAAACTATGCGCTTGTTGCACAGAAATAGCAATGCATGGTAAAGGGGGGGGGGGCGGTAGGGAAATGAGAACACGTACTGTGCAGTGCTGAAACATCAGGGTTATGTTGAACTGTGGCGGGATGAGGGAAAATACTGGACTGCAGTAACAACTATTATTCTAACCCACAGCTGTTTTGCGGAATACACGTGTATCTATTTACTTTTATTTTGCTCATTTTGTGTTTTCCAGTAAAACCGACTGCGGCCCCACTCCTGATTTTCCGGAATCTGATTTCCTCCATTCTCACCACAAGCAGACCCTGCAGGCATCCTGAGTGAGTCTGGTAACACTTCCGCAGTTAAACAATAGCTCGCTCCTAGTGTGGCGTGCCAAAGCACTGCCACTGTGCAATCTTCATGACACATTCAAAATCTGAGTTGTTCGACTTTTCTCTATATATTCAAATATATATGTCAAAGAAATCAATTGGAACTCATATTACTTGATTGTTTTAGTACTGGAGATATTTCAGACTAGGCTTATCCATTAGGGGATGTGCTCAAAATACGTGAGTGCAGACAATGACTATCTCACCCTTACTTCCCAAAGCTGTGCCTCTAATCTGGTCACACCGGCAGGAAATGCCACAGATCCTGTCCCAGGTTAGTGAACTGGATATGAGCTTGTGTGTGTGGTATGTGTGTGTGCGTGTGTGCTGTGTGTGTGTCTTTGTGTGCCTGAGTGTGCAAGCACTCTCCTTAATAAATATTCACCATTTTCTATAGACAGAGTGGCTGAACCTTCCAGTTATGTACAGATGTTTTGTTTTTGTTTTGTTTTTTGCCGCCCCCAGCCAAGACAATGCGTGAACAGGCAACCATCTTGTCTCCACTGGTGGCCTTGGGAGTCCTTGCCTTTGTCATCCTCTTCTGCTACCACCACCCAGAGGGTGAACTATGTTTCAAGCGAGGTAAGCCTCTGTGCTGAATGTCACAGGTTTACATCTCAAGGCTAGGACAGATTAAGAGCCCTAGATCTTTGTCATTTGATGTATAGCAATCTTGAACAATCTTAAGTACCCCAAAAGACACTTGAAATTACTCAACTACAGTAAATACTCATAGACTGTAGAAATTCCAGTGTATTATTAGTAATTCATGTCTTTTAGAGAAATTTCACAGAACAGTATGTGTGATCTTAATCGTCATACACAGTGACTCATCGTTGATGAGTAAGTGCAGTGTAAGTACATGAATAAGTACATTTCCTATCAAGAAAAAATATGTTAATGAATTTGTCTGCTATTTTCCAGCTATTTTAAACAGTTTTAATAAGGTAAGTAGCCCATTATTTTTAAAAGTGTGCACTGACTGAGTACTCTGTCAGAGGTTTTCCCCTAAACTCATCGATGTTCTTTTTTAGATGGGTAAAGATGCATCATCCCATGCTATGGAGTCAACTTATCACAACCCCAGAGACCCATCAGGTGCAAAGCATCAGCCATGCTCCCTTGCTGCCACAAACCTGGGTACTGATGAATGACAATAAAATACTCATTTGCAGATACAGCCGTGTAATCGTTATGAGTCTGTCTTTAGACACGGTCACACATCTCAACTTAAGAGTATATACAGGGATGCACAACCACGTACCAAAACAACTGTGAGAAAATGAGGCATTTGACAAGTTACATCCATTCTACGATTCGTGTCGCTCTCTCTCAGGTCCAGTCCACGTCCACAACACAGGCACGGTCGTTTTCAGCTTGCTCAGTCAGTTCACAGGCCAGGCAGATCCAGCCAGGGAGGAGGAGAAGAGGGGAGAGACAGAGAACAATGCAGAGGAGGAGAGAGACTGCCCCGTGTTTCATCCCACACCCTCTCCCTGCGCCCACCTCTCTGAGGAGGAGAAGAATGGAGAGAGTGTATTCTTTCCCTTCCAGGAGCAGGGGAAAGACAGTCACATGTCCAAAGAAGAGATGCTATGACAAATAAAAACAATTCCCAGAAAGAAATCAAGGAAGCTGTGTCAGATCCGTGTGGGGGACAATTTATCTGCTTTTTTCTAACCTGTGAAGGGATTACAACCATCCACAACCCACTGCTGACAGCCGCTCCATGGGCGCTGGGAAAAGTCAGTGGCCAAAGCCCATCAGATGTTGGGTGCTGAACAAGGTCCACAGTTTGCTTGCACGTGAACTTGGACTCGAGTGGATTTTTCACTCCCGGAGGAGCAGCGAGAGTGTAGTCTTTTTTTTTTTGTGTAAGTTATAAGTTATGAAACCAAATGTACTGTACTCTTTAATAAGCTAACTTCTTTGGCTAAAACGAGTTCGCTTGACTGAAATGTTTAATGGTTTTGCACAGATCTGGAGCATTTTGATAATAATAAAATTATTTCTAAATTTTAAGTGGTGTTTGCTTTTCATTGACTAAATATTAAAAACATAAATGACTTCTATCTATCACATGAATCAGTTCATCTGGACACAACGTTTATCGGGAGAAACATTATGTATGTATGTATGTATGTATGTATGTATGTATGTATGTATGTATGTATGTATGTATGTATGTATGTATGTATGTGTAGAGCCGAAGGAACGGAGAAGACCGTAGGTTCACACTTTAGCCGTGTAGGCAACTTTCTTTAATAAACAGTAAATCAGAGAGACAACAAAACCGCAGCTCGACTGAGCGGAGCAGCAAGAATAACCAGAAAACTGGCTGGACAACCATAACTTAACCCTGCGTTAACCTGCCAGGGCAACCCTGACTTAACCCTTAGTTCCTGGGGGGAATTCTGTCCCCAATACGTGTCCACCACATGAGCCCCCCCCAGAATTCGCCCTAGTAATCGAAGTCAGGCAGGCGCGGACGGCCTGTCGTCCCCCCGCGGCGGCTCCGGGTAACAGGGGCCGGAGTGTCTCTGGGAGGCATTGACGCGGGCCTGTGGAGGTCGGCCTGAGGAGCAGAAGAGGCAGCGCGGGCCTCCACGTGGGGAGGAGGCGGAGCCGGGGGACGACCGCGACGAGGAGGTTGGGCTAACTCCAACGGCTGCGTCAAGTCCAGGTGTGCGGGTTTAACTCGGTCCACTGAAACATGCTTGGCCGTGCCCCAAAATCCACCACCAGGTGCTTAGTTCCCCGTTCCAGGACGCGGAAGGGGCCGTCATAAGGGGGTTGCAGAGGGGGGCGGTGTGCGTCGTGACGGATGAACACGTAGTCCGCTGACTGCAGACCTGGGGGCACCTGGGACACCGGAGCGCCGTGTTGGGCGGTAGGGACGGGTGTGAAAGCTCTGACCCCGTCCAGCAAGGAGGCTCGTTGGTCCACAGCTGACCAGGGACGCGTTGCGTTGGGCATGAAATCGCCTGGGACTTGCAGCGGCGTGCCGTACTCCAGCTCCGCAGAGGAGGCTTGTAGGTCTTCCTTCGGGGTGGTCCGCAGAACCAGCATGACCCATGGGAGCTTGTCGACCCAGTTGCAGTCCTTGAGAGTAGCCCGAAGCGCAGCCTGGATCGGTGGAAGCGCTCACATAGGCCGTTCGCCTGAGGGTGGTAGGCGGTAGTGCGGTGAAGCTTGACGCCCAGAGCCTCACCCACAGCATTCCATAGCTCTGAGGTAAACTGTGGCCCGCGGTCAGATGAAAGGTCGGAAGGCGTATCGAAACGTGAGACCCACGACCCAATAAAAGCCCGGGCCACATCAGCAGACGTCGTGGATGCCAGGGGAACAGCTTCAGGCCAGCGTGTAGTCCTGTCCACCACAGTGAAGAGGTAGGTGAACCCATGGGAGGGGGGTAGGGGACCAACCAGGTCGACGTGGACATGGTCAAATCGTCTCTCCGGCACTGCGAAGCGTTCCAGGGGCGCCTTAATGTGGCGGTGTATCTTAGCCCGCTGACAGGCAACACACGAGTCGGACCACGCTTTCACGTCTCTCTTAAGTCCCTCCCACACAAACTTAGCAGAGGTCAGGCGCACGGATGGCTTACCGCCTGGATGAGAGAGGCCGTGGACAGCTTCAAACACGGGGCGTCTCCAGCTGTCCGGGACGATGGGCCTGGGCTGTCCTGTCGAGACGTCACACAGGAGGGTGACACCTGTGTCGCTGAAAGGAACATCCTGCAGGTGGAGCCCCGTGTCGGAGGTCCAGAGACGGAGGATGCTCGGGTCCGTGGCCTGGTCAGCGGCCATCTGTGCATAGTCCAGGCCTAGGTGGACCGCTCCAATCACTGCCCTAGAGAGGCAGTCAGCTACCTGGTTAGACTTACCAGCGACGTGCTGGATGTCGGTAGTGAATTCCGAAATGTAGGAGAGTTGTCGCTGCTGGCGAGCGGACCATGGCTCGGCCGTCTTGGACATGGCAAACGTGAGGGGCTTGTGGTCCACGTACGCAGTAAACTCGCGGCCCTCTAGCAGGAAACGGAAATGCCGAACGGCGAGCCAGAGACCGAGGAGTTCCCTGTCAAAAGTACTATACTTGCGCTCTCGGGGTGTAAGCTGGCGACTGAAAAAGGCCAAAGGCTGCCAAGCCCCCCCCCCCACCCACTGCTCGTGAACCGCAACAACAGCATAGTCCGATGCATCCGTGGTTATGGAAATAGGCGCTGTAGGTGAAGGATGCGCTAGCAGGGTAGCCTGGGAGAGCGCAGCTTTAGTCTCGGTGAACGCACGGTCCCGCTCTGCTGTCCAGTCGACCGCCTGGTTGGGGGACTTGCCTTTCAGCGCCTCGTACAGTGGCCGGATGATAAAGGCGGCTCGGGGAATGAAGCGGTGGTAGAATGTCACCATCCCGATGAACTCCCTGAGCGCACGAGCTGTTTGGGGGCGCGGAAAGGCCGCCACCGCTTCCACTTTTGAGGGCAGGGGGACCGCCCCGTCCCCAGTGATGCGGTGCCCGAGGAAATCAATGGCCATCAGCCCGAACCGGCACTTCGCCGGATTGACGATCAGCCCATGCTGGCTGAGGCGTGTGAAGAGGGCGTGAAGATGGGACAGGTGTTCTTCCTCGGAGGCGCTGGCGATGAGTATGTCGTCCAAATAGACGCAGATGAAAGGAAGGCCACGGAGCACTGAATCCATCAACCGCTGAAAGGACTGGGCCGCGTTTTTGAGTCCAAATGGCATTCGTAGGAATTCAAATAGGCCGAATGGGGTAGTCACCGCTGTCTTGGGGATGTCCGAGGGGTGCACGGGAACTTGATGATAACCACGGACCAGGTCGACTTTTGAGAAGACGCGTTTGCCAGACAGGTTTGCAGAAAAGTCCTGGATATGCGGGACAGGATAGCGGTCGGGCGTGGTGGCGTCATTTAGTCGGCGGTAGTCCCCGCATGGGCACCAACCTCCATCAGGCTTAGCGACGATGTGGAGTGGGGACGCCCACGGGCTGTCAGAGCGGCGGATGATTCCCATGCGTTCCAGGTGCTCGAACTCAGACTTGGCAATGGCGAGTTTGGCGGGGTCGAGACGCCTGGCTCTGGCGTAGACCGGGGACCCCTTCGTAGCAATGTGGTGCTCCACCCCATGCTTAGCGGTGGGTGCAGAGAAGGTAGGCTGGGTGAGGTCAGGGAACTCAGCGAGGAGGCGGTTGAACTTGTCTGCCTCTGAGAGAGAGTTGGCTAGACCTGCATAGGCCGCTTCCCCCCGCGTACTTGCGAAGGAGGAGAAGGTTAAGGCGTCGACCAGACGGCTGTTCTGAATGTCCACTAGCAAACCGTAAGCGCACAAAAAATCAGCTCCGAGGAGGGGAAGCGTTACATTGGCCATGACGAACTCCCACGTGAAACGTTGTCCACCAAAACACAGTTCTACAGACCGCACGCCGTAGGTGTGGATGGGGCTGCCGTCAGCCGTCGCCAACTGGGGGCCCCGCTCCCCGCCCATGCTGTCGACGTCAGTAGCAGGGAGCACGCTTCTCTGTGCGCCCGTGTCACAAAGAAATCGCCGACCGGAGATGGTGTCGAGGATGAAGAGTAGCCCGCTCGTATCGCCAACACTCATGGCCACTACTGAGTGTTGGCCCTCTCGTTTCCCGTCGGCCTGTAGTTGCAGGGGGAACGGCACCGTTTAGCCTTCGCACCAAATCGAGCGTGGTACATACAGAGTCCAGAGGGCTTGTAGCGGTCTGATGCTGTGGCGCCACCGTCGGGCCACGCCCGCGATGTCGGCGGGGGGCCAGTGAAGGTAGGAGCCAGCACCCCGACATGGGAGGAACGTTGTGTAGCGACGAAGAATCGGTCAGCCTCCTTTGCCGGCTCACGGGGATCAGTGATGGTGGAGTTAGCGAGCGCAGTCTGGACGTGGGGCGGCATGTTGCGCAGAAACAGCTCCATGAACAGGAAACATGGCCCTTCTTGACCCAGTAGGTTTAACATCCTGCTCATTAGCTCCGATGGTTTGCCATCTCCCAAGCCCTGAATTGCGAAGAGGCGACGTGCTCTCTCCGTTGTTGACAGCTCAAAAGTTTCCAGGAGGAGATGTTTAAGTGCGGCGTATTGACCATCGGCCGGTGGGTTGGTTATGAAACCGCTTATCCTGGAAGCCGTAGCGCCCCCCAGCGCCGCCACTACGTAGTAGCACCCGGTCTCGTCCGCTGTTATGTCTCTGAGCGCGAACTGTGCCTCAGCCTGCGCGAACCACGTAGCCGCGGAAGACTCCCAAAACTCCGGCAGTTTAATTGCAACGGCGTTCGTACCCATAAAGTGATGATGATCCGCTGTGGCGACCCCTAGCGGGAGCAGCCGAAAGTAATAGTAGTTCGTAGCCATAATGTGTGTGGTTTCAGAAAACTTATCCGAAAACCGACGTCGGGGTCACCAGTGTAGAGCCGAAGGAACGGAGAAGACCGTAGGTTCACACTTTAGCCGTGTAGGCAACTTTCTTTAATCAACGGTAAATCAGAGAGACAACAAAACCACAGCTCGACTGAGAGGAGGCGGCAAGAATAACCAGAAAACTGGCTGGACAACCATAACTTAACCCTGCGTTAACCTGCCAGGGCAACCATGACTTAACCCTTAGTTCCTGGGGGGAACTCTGTCCCCCAATACGTGTCCACCACATATGTATGTATCTAATCAGGCATGCACACTTGTCACCTTTCGGAGACAATCACCGTTTTTAACCCAAAACGGGTCACCTACTTGTTTCGTGCAGATCCGCTGAAAAATAATTGGGGGGGAGGTGATGGTGGTGGTGATGGTGGGGGGGGGGGTCGAGAGCCCGCCTACTCAGAGCGACTTCCATAGAAAGACAATGGAGCTCCAGCATCCGACGCTGTGGATGCGCCTGCGTCGACTGTCAACAAAAGGCAGCAGCCAATCAGCTCGCTAGTCACGGAACAGCGCGAGCCCAGAGCGTCAGTCTGTGACCGGCTGTGTGTGCGTGTGCGTGTGCGTGTGGGGGGGGGGGGGGGTAGGAAGCGGAAACGAAGTTGTGACGGTGGCGCGCGCCAGCCCATGAAACTACAGAGAAGGCGTCATATGAAAACCGAGAAATACCTGCCAGTCGGAAAGCCCGAGGTCAGATTGGAGGAATAAACAAAACTGTTAGCAAGCTAGCTAGCTAGCTAACATTAAAGGAGGGTGTCGGGTACGGGGAAAGTGGACCGGACACTGTAAGAGGATCATCCGGTGAGCAGGGGCCACTGACAAATGCCAACGGCAGCAGAGCAGATATGCCATTTGGCCGTGCTCGGGGGGGGGGGGGGGGGGGGGGAGCAAAAGGGCAGACGGCTGAAGAGAGAAAGCGGGCCCTTGAGGCACTGGTCCAGGCCAAGATCCCTCTAGCCCTGCCCCCTCCCCTCCCCTTCAGTACTATTTCATAATCATATTTGTAATTTTTCTTTTCACATTTCAGCATGGGCCCTGTGAAGGCCTGGCGGCCTTGTCCAGGGTGTCTCCCCGCCTCCTGCTCAGTGACTGCTGGGATAGGCCGCAGCATCCCGCAGCCCCAGTTGGGGTAAGCGGCTTGGATAATGGATGGATGGATTTTAACATGGGTTTTGAGCGGATATGGAGAGTAATAATTTTGAAAATAATTGCAATTAGTTGTGTACCTGCTGTGGCTGCCTTGTGAGCATATCGGATGTAAAGGGTCATTTGCACTTAATAGATTCATACTTTGTACTTTATTTTGCTCAACCTTGTACTACTTTTAGCTTGTGACCAGCGCCAGAGTAATCCTAAAAGACGTCGGAAATGAGCATTTAAATTGCTTTTAAAAAAAAACCAAATCTCCGGGGGAGCATACCCCCAGCCCCTGGATCTAGCGGGTCTCGGTTTTTCTCTGCTTACGCATCCTTCTCACCGTTTTCACCCCTAACCAGTTTGCATGCCTGATCTATCTAGTCCATCCATCTCTCCATCCCGCATATAATTGTGAAGTGGAAAGATTTAAGCTGTACAAAAACCATCGTGTACCACAGTGCATATACACCCATATAGCAACGCAGCTCTTTCCTGCAGTTTCACGTTTGGAGACATTTTTTTGCAACCATGCAAAAATCCACTGTTCTTTTTTCCATACCCTTTCAGGACCGTAACATACCAGATGTCGGGTGAAAACAGCATGGAGGCGTTCAACAGTCTTTGAACATGTGTTGAAATGTTCTTGTAGCTCCATGCATTAGTACTGAGTGGAATGTCAAATGGCCCCATCTGTCATTAACATGCCGAGGAACGAGAGGCAGTCTGCATATCCACCCGGCCTTATGTGCGACTACACGTCCGCCTGTTAGCTTCCTCTTCTGACTTCCCCCTCTGGGTTCAGGTGAGGTCACACCCTACATAAGTTCTTCTCGCTCTGTCAAACATCAATGGGTTGATCACATTTCCCACACATTTCCTGAATAGGCATGGGTACCTCCTTTTCTTCTGAACTTTGAATGGCCGGTGTAGTGCTTGTCACAGCAAAGAACCCGGACCGGCCTGGTGCCAACAAGAGAGGGAAAAGAGGAGGTGTTTGCACACGTTAAATTCAACGTGTAATATAATAAGCAATCAGTATACATAAAACTGTATTCTTATTTCGCGTCTGGTGCATGCTACCCACCATGCCTCGATGCCATCCAGCGTAGACAAGGCGAGGGTTTTGTGGCCATGATGCATAGTCCCAAAATAAGAAAAAAGCAAGCAACTGCTTGCCAAATGCTATCATCTGTATGAGCAAAACAAAAGAGATTTTGGAAAAATTGGGGTTAGTACTGCTTTTTCAGTCAATTTATCTTCCTCTGTTTTATGTAGACTGTTATTAATTTAATCATTAGAGACACCGTTTGATCTGAAATGGCTTGAAAAAAATAATTATACACAGCCAAGCTTGCATGCTGATGTAGTGAACTCGGGGGGGGGGGCAGCCCAGGAACCGCCGCAGCCCGGGACGCGAACCCAAATCTCCCGCACCACGGGCGACAATGTTAACCAGGCGACTAAAGGGTCTGACTCCGACCCCTTAGCCGAGGGCTAGCGAGTCTATTTATCCGTGCACGTTACACTGCCCCCGGGTAAGAGGTGCATACCAATGAAACAATAGTTGTAAGGAATCATCTGGTTATCAGGTTTAAACAGACTGACAAAAGGGCGCCGTTGGCTGATTGAACGATCATTTGACAGGACGGAGCAATTGATCATTAAAGAACAGGTAACTGTGGCTAAATTGGGTTGGGGGGGGGGTAAAAAAGGGAAAAGAAGCAGCGTTTCTTAATACCGAGTACCCCAAGTACACACGTGCTTGACAAGTTGAATTGCTTTTCCAAAAAAGAAAAAAAAGCGGACATATTTGAAATCTATAGGGGATTTCTCGCCGTAGTTTTTCTCGAGAATGAATTTGGTGACGAAATAGCCTATCAGTATGAAAAGTATAGCTTATCCCCTTCAGACCTGATGTCACATTGGCGGCTACGCGGCGCCTCTTTCATCCAGCCACTGTCCAACATGGCAGCTACGCTCTCATCACCACTTCCCAGCCGGCTAAGTTTGGCTGAAAAGGGAAAGTTTAGTAGATGGCCACATCTACACCTAAGTAAAAACAACTAAAACCATAGTTGAAGTTGTTTGGGCTATATATCATCATCATCATCATCATCATCATCATCATCATCATCAGCCGCTTCTCCGGGGTCGGGTCGCAGTGGCAGCAAGCTAAGTAGGGCACTCCAGACGTCCCTCTCCCCCAGCAACGCCCTCCAGCTCCTCCTGGGGGATCCCAAGGCGTTCCCAGGCCAGATTGGACATGTAGTCCCTCCAGCAAGTTCTGGGTCTACCCCGGGGTCTCCTCCCAGTTGGACATGCCCGGTAAACCTCCAAAGGAAGGCGCAGAGGAGGCATCCTAATCAGATGCCCGAACCACCTCAGCTGGCTCCTTTAGACGCGAAGGAGCAGCGGCTCTACTCCGAGCTCCCTCCGGATGTCCGAGCTCCTGTTTGGGCTGTATATGATTATGCAATAGATTTAAACAGCGGGCTTCCTTTAGCCGGATGTATTCTGGGCTAGGTGAGAACTAACGCATAGCCACCACTCTGAAACCTATTTCTCAGTGCAGTGGGATAGTTGTGGACTTCACTTTCCTCTGACATCGCTGTAAACATAGAAATTAATGCTGGGATCTTTTTGTATCCCAACTCTGCCAAGTCACTGCCCAGACAGCAGACACATTTGAGCCTAATCTGGGGTGCTCATGGTACTTACGGCTCAGTTACGGCACTGGCAACTGTTGTGTGGGCCAGACGTGGCCCAAACGTCATAAGCTGGGCCTGACTTGGGTCACGGCATATA